>NW_025110608.1:681128-803635 GCF_011392965.1 Frieseomelitta varia | reverse complement strand
AAAAAAAAAAAAAAAAAAAAACATCAATAAAAGGAACCTTAGAAATATTGATGAATGGACTGTGTTGACTTCGACTGGTCAGACTGCTCGATTTTAAAGATGGCTCCGTCGTTAGAAGCAGACGAGCGTGCAGAATATCGTTTCAGAAGCTACCTCGTGAACGTAATCTCATTTACACTTAAAGGAGGGCTGCAGCAGGGCGAAAGGAGTATCTTGCATATTTAAAGGACAGTTTAAACGACGAACAATGGCACTGCCACCATATGATGGCACCGTATTGTGCGATACTTCTTTTCCTTACTCGTTTCCAGGGGCGTTGCTGTTGCGGACGCACGAACTTGTTTCACCAGGGGCAGCTAGCAAACACCTCCCCTGCCATCTTTCTCGGTCTAAATAGTTTCGAGAAATCGCAACGAATCCAGGGGTGAATGAATCACGCAGAGCATTAAGCAAAATTTTTGTCCGTTTTAAATATTTATCGTGGGAAATGGTAATGAGAACTGGTTTCTTCTGCCGTCCTTTGTAAGATTCGTTCTTCCTCTCGGTGAGTTCCCTCGACTTGAAATCGAGCTGATATTATCATTCCGCTGCCTCTTTCTTTCTCTATTCAAATTAACAACGTCGCTTTCTATAGAACCTGTTCCCTCAGTCGTTATTTAAGAAATCCTCTGCTTTATCGTCAGGCGAGACTTCTCCTTTCGTTCGAGTCGAAAATTCACAAGAAGTTGCAGCTTGCGATTAAATATTTTGCCAACATCCTCGGCGAACGTTTATGTTTCGTATAATACGCATGAAAGCTCAAATTTGTACCTCCTTTTCATAAAAAACAATTTGTTGGTACAACGCAAAGAATTTGAGGATTCCTTTTTTAAAATGTCCGAAGAACGAATTCGAATTTCACCCTCCACCATCGGCAGTCGCTACGGCGGCCATTAATCGACGGCCATTTTTACCATCCCACCAGTACCATCGACCCCTACGTACACCTCTCGATCGTCCATCGAATCACTAATCCACCAAACACTGTTTAATCTCGCCGTTTAAACGAAATCTGTCGTTTCTCCCATACTCATTAACCACCTCACCCACTGCCCATCGCTTTCACGTTGTAGCTATCGATTTTTTCTCCCCCCCCCCCCTCCTCCGTTGCAGCTTCTCTTATTTTCCCCTCTTTATGAACCGAGTCCGGCGACGTAATGAACGCGTTGCTGGGCCACCCGCGCCGAACGGAACGTTCGAGGGCGCTGCAGCGTACGCCAGAGGACTGCACCTTGGCGAAAGAGGGTGGCTCCACGGTGCAGGGTGGAGGGTCTCTCGAGGAAAGGAATAATCCGCGGGCTCCTATTGTCTCCGACAATGTGCCTTACCGTACGAGTATTTTTTCAGCCGCCGCCAGCCGAGGAGCACCAAAAACGACCATATCGCCCGCGTAGCTATTGTTTAGGGAGTATATCGACCGATATGATTTAAAGACCTTGACGGAGAGAGCGGAGACGGTACCTGGGACCCTTAGGAAGCCTCCTGCTCGACAGTGGTTCTCAAGGTAGCGAGGTGGATACTCTGGGTTTCCAATATAACTGTTATATAACTTGGAGTTGGGTGGAATTTTTGTTAATGTAATTGCAGTCAGGATTTCGCAGTTTGTTGAATATTTAGAACTGGGAAGAATTTTGGGACATGCTTACTTTAGTCAGTTAGAATTTTTTGATAGAACCACTTGGAATTAGGCAGAATTTTGGAATAGTACTGTGTAGTTGGAATTAGTCTGGTTTTCGAATGTAACTGTACAATTTGGAATTAGGTATATTTATGAATGTAACTATTTGGAATTAGGATTTCGCGAATGTTTGGAATTGGAGAGAATTTGGGGACGTACTGTGCTTATTTCAATTAGTTAGAATTTTTTAATACAGCCACTTGGAGTTAGACAGAATTTTGAAATGCACTGTATAGTTGGAGTTAGTCAGAATTTGCAGTTTACTGCGTATTTGGAATTCGGCGGAATTTTAGGCGAAACTTGGGATTAGTCGAAAGTTCGTTTAACAACTTGCAACCAGTTGGGATTGGACGATAAATTTTCGAATCTAGTCAGAATTTTACAATTTAATACAGTTGGAATCACATTTATGGTCAACAATTTTTCACAACTCAAACCTCAAATTGCCTTAACCTTTTACGCTGGAATGACGTGCTACGCACGTCGAGAATTTTTTGTAATATTTTCTCAGTTTCAGGTCTGTTTAAATATAACCCGAAACAAATAATAAATTCATTATTTCTTAGTAATTTCTATCCAGCGATATCATACCGACGGGATGAAAAGGAAAGCGACGAATTAGTACACGGTTTGGTCACTCGTTACGGTCCGCAATCAGTTGCCAGCGCAGGTGGTTAAAAGTCGAATACACCTTGCGGATCTGTACTTGCCCCGTTGCTCTTTCTCGCGTCCAAGCGTCAAGAACGTAACGGTCCACGGCGAGAGTACACCGAACAGATCGCGAAAACTGCAAATCGAAGGAACGTAGGAACGTAGAGAGCACACCGCTGTAGAATGGAGGATTTGACGGAAGCATCGTTTACGAATGCGCGTCTGGCTGCGTTTGGATCGTCGATCCCGCGGCTCACGTATGCCGGGACTGCGACGAAACATTCGGTTCACCGTTTCGTTAAGATTCCTGCCGCACTTGAGACGCGATCGGTTTTTGCCGGGAGCTACGCGGAATTCCGGCACCGGTGGCGGACGGTGGACCGTATCGGCATCGGTTCGGAATGGGTTCGTCTTTTATGGTATAAGAGCGCGGCGCGCTCGATATTAGTCGATCGCGTCGATAAAGCGTGGATCGCAACGCGGCGAACGAGCCGGAGCGATGCGAGGCTCGTAGCTGTAGGTACGTATGTACATCTGGCCAGAGAGACGGGAGAGTCGGTATGCGCGAGTGGTCGCGCCACAGACGAAGCAAAACGAGCACAATATCCGTGGCCGTACGAGGGCTGATTTGTGTCACCGAGGGACCGTGTTCTCGGAACCGCGACGAGATAAATTCGGCGCGTACGAAAACGCCTGTTTCGCTATATATATATATATATATATATATATATATATATATGTAGGTCAGCCGAATCTGTGAAAATACAGTTGATTAACTATTCTCTTAGGTTTTTTCTCTGTACATTTCCAGTTTTTTGGAGCAATCGTTGCAGACGAAATTATTTCAATATTCGCTTCTTTATTCAATCAGTCGTCATCAGCGTTCTTGCGTTTTCAAATTTTTGATATTCCCAGGCATTTTTGTAGAAACGATGTTCCACATGTTGCGATGAAATTTGCATCAATATCAGATGATGCTTAATATTTCTTTCGAGCATGGTTTTTATTAAATGAATATAATAATTAATCTCTGCAGAAGCTAGAAAGTATATTGAGGTATGAGGCAGATATTTCGAAAATTTTCCTCATTATAACTTGGATACCACGTAGACGCAAGATGAGGCAAACATGTGATATTTCATACCTATTTCAATATGTAGAAATTTTTATAGGAACCATGCGATGAAATTTATACCAATATCAAATGATGTCTCGATACTTCTTTTGGGTTAGGTTTGCAGAAAACTAGAAAAATATTTCGAGCACTTTCTTTAGTCACCGATAATTTGTAAACCACGTATATGATAATTTCTTACCTAATATGTGTAGATTCGCTCCCTGAATTCAACTACATTGTACGCTAGTTTCAATACTGCGACTCAAAATGCTTGATAACTTTTTAAATCTCGTTCTTGCAAATTCCTCCCACTCTATCGACGCATCTCCGAGAGATTTCAGAATTCCGAAGTAGTTGAAAATGAGGGAAAGCTCAGGGACGATATTCTGAAGGGACATGAATGCCAAAGGCGGGTTACCGGACTGGATACAGCACAGTGTAGCACAGATCGGAAAAGAAATCTCGCCGTGGAAACGAAGCATCCCGGAGCGGATCTCTCTCCCGATCTGGTTGACGCTGGTTACGCCGCTGCACGTTACTACCGCGGGGTAGAGACCGCGGCCGCGTGTAAAAACTTGCTTGATAGGAGGGAAAAAAATCGACGCTCATCTAATGATGCCGTGCGCCAGCCTACGTGGCCTCACCGTCAGCCTCATACACCGTGCCACGTAACGAACTGGCATCTGTCCCGCAAAAAAAGCCCCCGCTTTCGCGTCCTAACACGAATTTAAATCGCGACGCTTCGCGATTGTCCGCTGGGGATCGCCGCCCCGTTCCCGCCGTTGCTGAACGCGACGTTGCAATAAATCGCCGTTTCTGTGAAAGATTGTCAGACATGTCCCCGGAGCACGGCCAATTACCTTCTGAAACTAGGAGCACACCAGGCAATAACTCGAAGCTGAGAGACGCGTTTCATACGTTTGATAATTCCGTTCGGTGGATTCGATCCTCGAGACCCGTCGGCAAGCTTCGTCTTTCGTGAGAGTCATTGAGCAGCAGCGAAGATTGGGGAATCGGGATTTTGCGAGAAATCGGGAATTTGACGCAATGCGCGACATCCCTGTGAGTTTCTGAGTCACATATGATTGGTATTTTGTTGAAAAGTGGAGTGACAATGCACGCGTGATGAGTTCTATTGAGTCATGCAAAAGCATTTTTTCCACTCGTCAATTAACAAGATATATAGATATGTTTATATCACGTGATATGTAGTTTCACACTCTGATGTACACTGACGTATGTACATTTATGAATCAACCTGTATAAGACATTCTATAACTCAAAGGACGATTCTACGTTGCCCAGTAGTACTTATTCGAAAATGATTTTTCTGGCAATCCTTAACAATAGAGCTACCGACGTAAACATAAATTCCCATTAGAGACGTTAAAGTGAAATAATACGGAACGCAAGCTTTTGTTCGTACATTTCACAAAAAATTATTCAAATCGCTCAAAACACGCTATATTTTACAATAAAATATAAGTATAAAATTATAAATTGATGGTTACTAGTGTTAAGAACGTACGAGTCGAGCTGTTATTTGTACATTTTACCAAAAATTATTCAAATATCGTTAAAAAACACGTCTATAAAATTTCTAACAAAAATCATAAATTGGTAGTTGTGTAGTATTAAGAGAAGATTTAGAACGTACGAGTCACATTATTATTATTATAATTATTATTAAATAATATATATAAACTGTAAAATTCGAATCACCAATTATTCAATGACCGAAACACGAAAAATTTCAAATCCAATTTTCTCCGAGTCTCCATACTCTCTCGTGCGAGAATACAACCGAGTAGACGTTCGGCTGCTGATCCTCTCCCGTTCGCGATACTTCGACCGATCGAAAAGTGTCGGAGACGCTGCGAACATTGTGAGCGACGCTTAAGGAGAGAGGACAGCACCAGGACACCGGACACGCGACTCGCATACGAATCTCCGGCAGCGTGAGAGTCCAGGCGTCCCAGTCCCTTTTGCCTCCTGGATTCCCTCTAATTGGGCGCATACTGGAGTCTGTTGCCTTCTCGTTGAATAGACGGCTCGCTGCTGCTGGCCTGCCGGCCGTTGCTGCGAGTCCCGCGACGCTTCTTGCCGCCACCGTGTTCCGCGCGCTTCTCTCTGCCTCTGTGGACGCGTCCGCATTGCCGAGCCAGCGCACACGCTCCACGTCGCGAGCGTTCGCTCGCTCCCACGTTTTTTTTTCTTTCTTTCTTTTCTTTTCTTTTCTTTTCTTTTAATCAATCACATTGTCTATTGTGCGTTGCAGCTGTTCCAACCGGGGCCCGGGCTGATTTGAATTTAATGGGCTTGACGTCGCATAAGAGGCAACAAGGAATCATTAATTACACCGCCCCGGAGATCTCTGCGCGTCTGTTGATAAAAATGCTTCGCGAGCACGCACACGCCTCGACAGAGACGTTCCGCATGTCCCTCGAATGTGTTGCTCGGCTTTTGAATTAAGCAGCATCTCCAGCCGATTCTAGTTGCGACTAGCAGCATCGTTCGATCCGACAGACGTGTTTCTCTTGGAGTAGTGGATCGTTGTCGATCGACGAATCGAAATCGATTGTAGAGTTATCGGATGAAAGACCAAAATGTTTGAATTTTTCGTTTTTTTCTTTCTTCGAGGATTGACAGTTTTGTTCTTTTTCCTTTTTTGATATGTAGGAATAATAGTTTCTGTAATTTCTGTCATATTATATTGTAATATTCCATAGAACAATTCAATAGGTTTCGTGGCTTGTAATTACTCAAAATTATTCTCGCAAATCCCTACAGATTCTATATTGAATCTAAAGAATGAGAAACTATTTATATACTCGGGTCTCAAATTCACGAAAATTCTTTTCGTCTGTCCGAAATTAAAAGTATATAAAAAATACTAAAATAAAAGTTAATGTTCCTATAGTTGCCTGCAAATTGAAACTTTCGAAATAATTCAGATCATTGCGCTCTAAACCTCATAGACATAGGGTAGCCACTGAAAGACTGAAGGGTTTGAAAAAGCTATGTTCATTTTCAATCTTTATTATTTTCTTTTTTTGTAGGTTATAGAGCATAATTCTTGGAGATTAAGAATAAATAATACTAGAAAAGATTCATTAATTATATTTCCAAATGAAACGATAAATAATTGAAAAACACACGTGTTTGTAAAAGTTATTTTTGTTTTATATCATTCAGTCTTTTCCATCCTGCACTATATAATGAAAGTCTTCAAGTGTATTTATCTTTGCATTTACTTCCGCTGTCCATCGGAGGAGTTCAAAGTATGTACATACATCGCACACGCGTCGAATCTTAAATCAATGCGCGAGAATTAATTAATTAACAGCGAGATAACGACGCTTGGAAAGAAAGTTGTCAGTTGAGTCGAGGCCGAAGTGAAATCGCGAAGCACCGTGTAATAGAATCTTTCCTTTCTTTTCCTTCTTCCTTTTTCTCTGCGAATTTTACAGCCGCGGGCAACTATAGACAACAATTTGCCGATTATCCCCGGTCTCCGGTTATACGGTATCGGTGGAATCTCGCGTGTCGTATCTGGCACGTGGACGCTCCTCTTCGCGATCGTCTTCTCGCATGACCATTTCAGGAAATTACCTTGTTCCGCACGTTTTCATTTTTTACGCCGAGCGTCCTGGAATCTCCTGCGCGATTGCAAAAAACCGAGGCGCTCCGCGTGCTCGTTCACAGAGCGAGATTCTAACCATTTGTCGCGCCGACGAATTTCGCGATGCTCGCGATCCTATCGGCTCCGACCGAGTGGCCTAGCTGCGACGAATATTCAGTTTTCCTGAATTGTTTCTTCGTTACTCGCGGCGTATTTTTAATTTGCACTTTTGAAAATTGAATGACGGAAGAACTTTGTTTCTTTCGAGTTTCTGCCCTCGACGTTAGAGATGATGGCAATGTGGATTTATCTTTCTCATCGCGATCTTTCTTATGAAGATATAATTCCTCGAGGCATTTCGTAAAAAGTTCAAGACGCGCAGAATATCGGAAGAACAGAAATTCTTCAGTTTCGTCGAACTTTCTGAAATTCTCCAACTTCCTCGACAGCTACGCTGAACACTGTACATTACATGAAAAATTTATCTCACAACGACATCCACAAAATGTGATTGTTGAATATGTAGCTGAGACAAGGTTCCGACAAACTGATATTCACGATTTACATGCGTAATTTACGTAGCATCCCCAAAGTCGTTTCATCGTTGATGCTTCAACATACCGTCAAACTTCTGGAAACCTCTCCATTCTTACTTCAATCGAAGTAGCAATTTACTCAATTTATTCGCTCCTAAATACAACCATAAAGTGTCTCATCGCCGCTATCTACAATCTGGCTAAATGTATCACTGTCAGATCGATTAAACCTGCGACCACTCACCGATACCGGTTCGCCATGATGGCGCTTCCTGTCAGCCGACGAAAACGCTCGGCTCGCCGATCGTTAATTTATCGTCGAGCGGGTTCGTGCCACTCGTTGTCCCTGGAAGAATCGTTGGTACAGCCCGTGGTAATGCGTCGCATATCACAAAGACTTGCGACCCGCGAGCGATGTGTCGCGTATTACGCAAACGGCCGGAGACCGGTAGAACCGGACCGTGGCGTATTTATACAGGGGGTTTCAGCGGGGCTGCGACGGTTTTACGGCGTCGTAGGATGATCGAAACGCAGCCCTGGGGTGTTTCTGCGCAGCAACGCCTGGCAAGATGGCGGCCGAACGTGGCCGTAGTTCCGTACTTGTTTCTCTCCCCGAAGGTAACGAGGAACGTGTAATCTCGCTAAACTATGTGGCCGGATTGATTCCTGGCATCGGCCGCTCGTAAATCCAGCGATCGTCCGTGCTTATCGCGTCACACGAGCGTCTTCTCCCCACAGGAAAATTGTTTGCCCCGGTACCGATCTCTCTCGGCAGGGATATCGGCTTGTATCCCGGCTGAGAAAAATGGTGCAGTTGGCATTCACGTGGCGTCTGAGGATCGTTCGGGCGGCGTGTGTTTGCCAACCAACGCGGTTGCAATTGGCCGGTTAAAGCGTGGAAATGAAAGTTTGATAGGCGACGTGCTTTGGAGATAGGATCGAGTAGTCGTTGGATTCCAGCCTTTGCAAATATTGTCTTTCCAAAGTACAGTCGAATACACTCGGAAATAAAAACGGTACTTCCAAGGAGATTGGAATAACGATGGCTGAAGAATGGTGGAATCGGGTGGAATCTCGCAAATAGGTAAAAGATATGGAGAGACGTTGGAGACGTTAATTTAAGTTCGTACGAAATTTAAGTTATCGGTGAAGTGGTTTCCTTCTATTGGATTTCTCGAGACGAGAGTTCATACTTTGCATATGTTTGTGAAAAATATAAAAAAATATAAATATGTCGGTTTTAAATTATTTTTTTCATTGAAAGTGTCTTTTGAAGCCCGTGGAAAATATTCTCCTGCTCCGAACTTTAATCCATTTAGTTTGCTTGTGTAACTGATAAAACTTGTTCCATCTTGAACACGTGAATTTTCGTTGTTGTAGAAGTACTTATTTCTACAGATCTTCGTTCTTCAATAAAAGAACCAATTTTCCTCTAAAAAGAATATATTTTACACTGTTCGACACTTGTCAGGCATATCTTTCACGAACAATATCTTTTGTTCAATATCACAGAACCTCGTGTTTCCTGTAAAGTTTTCGCGAAATTTACATAATTCCAGGCGCGTCATGAACTTTCATTCCCACGTGCCCGTAATTCATCGTAATTCAAGCCGGCTGCGTATGCCAGTTCAACCACCCTCGGTTGAATTGTCGTTAATCAGCGTGCGTTTTTGTACGTCGTCGAATATTTATTTAGCGAGTCTAGCCTCGCTTAGAACGCCGCAAGCGATCCGACGAGGCGAGCCGCTGGCTGACAACGCGGCCAATAATTATGACAAACTCCGTCCCGCTTATCAACGCGAGATACTGTCTGTCAGCTCCACCGGCGCGCCACGGTTAAACGGATTAAGGTTCACCGCAAGGCTTGGCTGGTTGATATTTTTTTTTTTTCTTTTCTTTTCTTTTAAGATCCGCGACCTTTGCTTCTCGCGGCCGGCTGATTCTAAAATATGGCAACCCTTTCTTTCTTCTGGGCTTTCCCACCCCTCCCCTCTACCTCCACCATTAGCTGAGGCCGAGGAACACTGCGGATCGCTGTAGGTCGAAGGTGAACTGGATTAGTAGTTCGTTGATTAATCGGAAATTTTGATTATTCTTGTAGTTCTTTGATTAATTGACTCCTAGTTCTTTGACGAAACCAGAATCGGAGGTTTTGATTGTTCGTTGGTAATTCTTTGATTAATTGACTCGTTGTTCTTTGTTAAAAGTTGAACTGGACTTGTTATTTGATTAATCGGAAATTCTAGTTGTTCTTTGATTAATTGACTCGTTGTTTTTTGTTAAAAGTTGAACTGGACTTGTTATTTGATTAATCGGAAATTCTAGTTGTTCTTTGATCAATTGACTCGTAGTTCTTTGTTAAATGTTGAACTGGACTTGAAGTTCTTTGATTAATCGGAAAGTCTAGTTGTTCCTGCAATTCTTTGTTTAATCGACCTGTAGTTAATCGAAAATTTTCGTTGTTTATAAATTAATAAATATAAAGAATGGAAAAGAATGAAATTACAATAATGCGAATACTTCAAGGTTAAAATTCAGATTTCTTTTAAAGACAGTGGTCTGTTAAACATTGCAGTCAACCTTGGGCTATTTTTGACACAATTTGGTTTCGCTGCCTATATGAAATTTTTCAACAATTTCAGGACACGAAACGAATAAATTATTATTTCTCCAAGATTATGCCAATTTTTATAAACCAAGATATTGAAAGAAAAGTTAAAGAGGAAGGTAAAACAGAATTTTAAAAATAAAGAATTTTAAAAACAGGGATAGTTTTTTAAAGAGTCATTCTGTTTTAGTGTTTAATTTTAGACACGTAGTTTTACTTTCATTGGACATAATTATTACTGCAGTATATAGTTTCATCTTCTTCTGTATTTATTAAAACAATATGTGTCGCGAAATTCTTTGAAAATTAATCTTCACTATTGCTCAACAAAATACACTCAGATGATGCAGCGATGCGTCACAACCACTTTTTTAATATATCAAACATTACTTTAAAACATCATGCTACGTGTACGTTAAAAATTCACATCGCATCTCCAATTCATTCGCCGTGCATCATTTCACTCTGATGCTAAACGCAGAGTCTCAAAGTGCTCGACAGTGCTATTTTTAACAAGCGAGACAAAAACGTGATTTCAAAGACTCATAGGACGGGATTCGCGGAATCGACGAAACATCGATTTGTCTCTGATCCAATTAAGGAAAGAAATCCGATGCATTATGGATGATTTTGCGATTACGCGGACGGCCGAGGTCAATTCTCGAATGACAACTGTCCGCGGAGCATTAAAGTTTTATTGCATTCTTATTGCCGGCTAATTGAAGCTTCCCTTCGAATGCGAATGATCAAACGATGGCAATCCGCTACGTTTACGAGCGACACGTACTCGCCCGTGTACCAAGCCGAGAATTAATGTCGCAGTTATCACGGAAATGAAGATTTTGTTGCGAGCATTGAAACTTTCTATTTTTTTAAAATGTTTTACTCTTACTACTCCTACTTCGCGGCGTAAGGTTTATGCTTTTGTGCAGAAGTAATATTAGACAAGCGATGGCATAACCATGGCGTTGTAAAAATTTCAGTATAGTTGAGAATTGTTCGGCGTCATACGTCGTGAAAAGATAGTAGTTGACTGTGTGCTGTCAGAGAAACTAATGATGTGAATCATCGGGCTAGAAACGCGAGTGAAAATGTTTAAAGCCTTCTCGGTTATTTTGTTTATTACTGACTCGTTATTTTGTTTCATTCTTGTGTCGTTGTAATAACAAGTAAGAGGAAGATGGACTTGAAGGTTTGATTGAAGTTTTATTGGTAGTGATATGTTTTTATGCCTGTTTTGTTTAACAGTATACAACATTGTTCTCAGTCTGTCAGATAATTTATGTTTTACATTATAAAAGAAATAAGAAAGAAAATATTATAAATATTGATGAGAGAAGATACATTCAATTCCCCATGTAAAACGCAATTCAAGCAGGAGTATTATTAAATTTCAACTTCAACCATTACAAGTTCTTTGTCAAATACGAATTACGATCGTTGACTCAAGAAAGTATTAATTTCTGCAAACGATTCACAGAATTATAATACATGTAGTTCAAAAAATTCTTCATTCTTCAAGAACAGAAGTGTTCTTTGTAAATTTTTATAGTTGAACCAAAAACCCCGCAAATGAATTCGAATCGATGTCGCCTCCCAGAGAAGGTATGAGAAAACGTCTGATACGATTTGATATCGGTATTATACCGAAATACATCGTTCCGTTAACATCATACCGGTATTCGTACCATTTTCGGTTTCATCAAACGTAATCGAATAGTAACCTAAAAATACCGGTATTTTACCGATATTTTTAGGTTACTTCGAGTACCTAATCGAGTAACCTAAAAATACCGGTATCCGTAATACCGATTCGGTCTCTGATCTGAATTATACTCTCTCGCAGCGTGATTGGAAAAAAAGAAAAGGAAAAGATAAGAAACACCGTGTACGTTAGGTGGTTGTGCAGGAAGAAGCAGGCGCGTCGTGTTGGACTTATTATCGCGCAGAGATTCGCGGGGGCCGACAACAAGCCGAAGACAAATGCATCTGGGTGAACGAATAAAGTGTTGCACGAGCGAGCGTGGCCAGGTGCATCGGCGGATACGTGACGTAATTGGGCGAGCGAGCAGATGAAAATTCTCTGATCATCGGTACGGAACCGAGCGAGTGGCATGGGCCAGTAAACGGTAATAGGTGAGATAGGGAGACTTAATGATAGCTTCCTTAATAAGACGACCTTAGAGAGGAGGAACGACGCTCGTGGCCGTGGCTAGGCCTCTCCTCCTCGAGAGTCCCTCTCCACAGATAATTATTATGAAATGCTACCTACTGCGGGGCTACAATCAGACGAGCGTGCTTCTGCTTGTACACCTGGTTATTTATTTGTTTCTCTATTTAACCGGCACCGGTGCAACGGGAATCCGATTCAATTCAAGAGGAAGTCGCCGCCCGATCTGCTTAATATCGGCTCATCGGTTCACCGGCTAATGCCTTGTAGATTACCTTCGGTCAATCGGCGTCTGCCGATTTTTCCAGAGAAATGAGAATTTTTGTTTCCGGAGGCAACTCGATGCGAACTTCGAGAAATTTAAACGACTAGTTTGACGACTAGTTGATGGAGAAATTTCTCGTGAATCATCTACAAACTGTATTCTCGCGAGCAAGTATGAAAGAGCTAACGATTAAATACCTTAGTGGGAGTTGGTTTCAATTAACTTACGTTTCCGCGACATGGAATGATAATGAATTACTTGATTATCTAAAGAAGGAAGCTGATCGTGATAGTAATTATTAATATATTTTTACACTAGTATACTAGATTAAAATGTTAATTCCTGTTCTCTTCAGTCAAATATATCTGGACCTAATTAATGCAATAAAATATAACATTTTTCTTCGTTAACAAATAATTAAAACGAACGGAGACCCAACTATGTTAATCCCAAGATTGTAAAGCAAAACGAGGCTGTAGCTTCCATCAGCCATTAGATCGTTCGTTCGTTCTTGAATCAGCGGACAACGCAGTCGCATTACCGGCACTCTCTCCAACACAAGACGCATCATCGTTTAGAATTTCAGCTGGAGAGTTTGCGTGGGCCGATCGTGTGCGTCGAGGCTCCCCCGGCGTGGAATTCGACTGGCGGTCGCCAGTCCGGAGTTATGCGTTTCATTATCATAGTGCAGCGTAATGCGTGTAAAAGAGGCAAACAACGAGCGGATACGTGGCCGAGGCCACTGGCGCCAGTAGCACGCGCGAATTCCACTGGATACCGTGCGCACTGATAAGCGGTTGCTTTATCGGAATTACGGAGGGAAACGTACACAAGAAGTAAATTGCCGGCGACTGGTTTATTGCGGCCGACCTTTTCAATGCGGACCTACGCGAGGCAGTTGCATAAAGGAATAAAGATCGCCGTACTGTGAATAGGCGAGAGCGTTTTGCTGGCCGCGCTTTACGAGTCGACTTCTTCCTTTGTCAACCTGCCCTCGCTCTCGTAACGTTCTCGCCACGAAACGCGAGTGCCATCCGCGATTTATTCCGCGATGCTGCGGCCAGCGTACACGGAGATAAAATTTCTCCGGTTTTACGCTCCTTTTCTAAAGATACGCGCGATAGGAGCTTGTTATCAGGCTGAGAGGGATTCCTCGCGTCGCGAAGGGAGAATTTAGGAGCTATCTCGTCGCGTGATGCGAGCCGACCAGATTGTGTGCGTGGAAGCCAGTGAAGAATTTAGAAATTTTTAGTATTATGATTGGTTATATGAATCGGAATCGGTATAATTTCAATTTTAATTTTATTTATTTGTACGGAATAATAAAATATCTTTGTTTGATACAAAGATGCACAATATACAGGATAAAAGTTACACGGAAAGGAAGAACGAAGGAGAAAAGTTGGCATAATATTATATGAAATTATTTCAATTGCAGTGATAGTTAGTCCAGTCGAAGCATGCTAGGTTAACGTAGGTTAAACGAATACAGTTGAGCAGAAGTAAAATTAGAGTGTTATAAAAATTTTAGAGTTCAGATGAAAATCTTTTCTACATACTACATACTACATTGTCATGTATGTTACGCGTAATAAAATACAAGAAAAGAACTACAAATTATATATATATATACAATAAATCTATATTCCTTTTTTGCATTTTACCGCGCGTAATGATCCCATAAAAAAAAAAAAAGAATTCGAAGCTCACTGCATTTTCGCATGGAGAGAGAAACACAGCAACTGAAGAGAAATGTGGTAGCAAGAATCCCTGTAGCAACGTTGAAGACGATAAAACGTTACGTTTTATCTCCGCGCGAACCAGAGATTCCTTCAAAAATTCCAGCCACCGGATGTTGAAATCGGAATTTCCACTAGGAGACCCGACAAATACCAGCGTTATCGAGCACCGAGGTCGTGTCCAGAATTAGCCCCGTCGTCACCGGAACTTCCATTGTCCATATAGAAGCTTAGCTCGTCGAGTTCTTAACCACTTGCGTTGGCAACTGATTGCGGACCATAACGAGTGACCAAACCGTACACAATAATTCGTCGCTATCTTTTTGAATTCGTCGGTATGAGATCACTGGATAGAAATTGATGAGAAGTAATATATTTACTTTTAGCTTTGCCTATTTTGTTTTACTTAAATATACTTAAAACTGAGAAAATATTACAATTTTGGAACAAAAAATTCTCGACGCACGTTATTCCAGCGCAAGAGGTCAACAACTGAGAATACAAAATGTTTTCTACTTTCTTATTCTCTTCATTTCTCATTTTAAATCAGCGTCGCCGCCATTAAACTATAGTTTTTTAAAATATTCGCGCGCAATATAAATAAATACATTACGAGATTCAACAATAAATATTTATTTCAATGCATAACAAGATTTTTGTGATGACCGATTTTTGTTTCGATTGATTATTAACCACTTGCGCTTGGTAACTGATTGCGGACCGTAACGAGTGACCAAACCGTACACAATAATTCGTTGCTATTTTTTTCAACTCGTCGGTATGATATCACTGGATAGAAATTATCGAAAAGCAACGAATTTATTATCTGTTTCGTCTATTTTGTCTCGCTTAAATATACTTAAAACTTGGTACAAAAAATTCTCGACGCTCGTGGCACGTGATTCCAGCGCAAGAGATCACCAACTGAGAATACAAAATGTTTTCTACTTTCTTATTCTCTTCATTTCTCATTTTAAATCAGCGTCGCCGCTATTAAACTGGTTTTTTAAAAATATTCGCGCGCAATATAAATAAATACATTACGAGAGTCAATACAATAACTATTTATTTTAATTAATGCATAACAAGATTTTTATGACGACCGATTTCTGCTACGATTGATTATTCTTTAACCACGTTGCGCTTGGCGACTGATTGCGGGCCATAACGAGTGACCAAACCGTACACAATAATTCGTCGCTGTCTTGATATCACTGGATAGAAATTATCGAGTAATAAATTTATTATCTGTTTCGCTTATCTATTTTGTCTCGCTTAAATATACTTAAAACAAAAAATTCTCGACGCGCGTGGCACGTGATTCCAGCGCAAGATGTTAAAGAAAGGAAACGTTCGGTGAGGGAAAAGTCGCGCTCTTAGTAGGACGCGAAATGCCGCGCAAAAGCGGGGGCCCTTATCTGCCACGTCGATCGTCGTTATCCGCACAAAAGGAAGCTGCGCGCGATCGGAAACGTTACGAGCGGCTTTAAGCTCGTGCTGCTGCGGCTGGCTATCGCGAGAGTTCCTTCGAGGACTATGGCCGAGAGAGGAGGCATACTCGCCTCGGTGACCATTCCGGCTGGCCGGAAGAGGGGAAAAAAGAAAAAAGGAAGAAAGAGAAAAGAAAAATAAATGAAAAGAAACGCTGGCTCGTAGCCCCGTACTGGCGTCGCATAATGCGATGGCACACGTGTGCACACCGCATTAGATGTACACGCGCGTGCTACGTGTACGTGTACGTGTGGGTTCGCGCGTACGGAAGCGCGCCTCCAGCCGTGCTAAATGAGAGCGAGGCTAATTAGACGCGGGTCCCGCGGCCCGATCCCTTTTCCGTCGCACAATGCGATATAATAATTCGTTCCTCTTTAATTGGCACCGGGCCGAATCGCTGTTCCGGAAGGGGGGTAATCGTAAAGAAAACCGCGCGCATCGCGAAATACCGGCGGGATTTACGCTCGCCAGCGAAACCGGCGGAACGATCGGACAAACCACCGTTTTATTAATCCGCGATTGGAATTGGCGTCGTTGAAGCGAGATCGCAGTCTGTGAGTTCTTCAAACGCAGAAGTGTTGAACTTTTAACGCGCTTGACGCCATTGATGTCTAGTCAGTTGTCTTACGTGGTTTCTAAATATTTAATTTAACTCGCGTTGATAATGTTTTTATACTGGGCAACATGATATAATACTCTCTTCGTTCTTAAATAAAGTGTACACATCATGTACTTTCATTATATTAGGCTTAAAAGAGAATCAATTGCGTAAATGCGAGTAGAGGTTAGACTGTAAGCTATAAGTGTTTAACCAGCACTAGCTTAGTGAGAAGTGTCGGCAAGTTTCCGAAAAGTGTTTAGAAATATTATCCGCTGTTGTATTTTTTTATTATTAACCCTCAATTATAATGGTTCAGAAATGTAAAAAATCAAATTTAATTAATTAGCAAAGAGAAGGTGCTTTGCAACGTCTTTTTAAAAAATTTAATTCGCAAAGTCGGAAAATTATTAGTAATTAAAGTAGAATTATGAGATACCACATTTTACCAAAAGTAGATTACGCTCTGGGCATTACCAAGAAATATCATTTGCAGCGAGGAAGCAATTACAATTGCTCGATTAATGATTAGTTAAATTTTGTAGTTCGTAATTTAAGAATATGTAAAATTATTAAAAGACAAATTAATAACAAATCAAATTCCATTCTGAAAAGTGAACATTTGTTTCGGGAACAAGTATAACGCGTAAATGGGACATTCTAAAATGGAAGGAGTAATATTAACGTAATAGTTCTCAACTCGTTTCGACAGACTGACTCGATAGAAAATCAAGCAACTACGTTTTCTTGGTGGAAATCGCAAAATTATTCTTAAATTCTTGTACTGAAACGACAGGTAGTCATTTTCATTCCTACAAGTTAAATCTTCGCACCGCCACCTTTTGTGCTCAATTTCCCAATGACAGGTAGCCATTTCGATAAACGCTGCAACTACTCGTTATCCTAATCGTAACTCCGATTCAACGAGTTAAATCTTCACGCCGCCCGAGCAAGTTCGTTTCTCAGTGAGACAAATGTCCGACTCTCTCGTCCATCCAACGACACAGGACATTCGAGTTTCGTCCCTCGACAAGATGGCGAACGCGCGCGAGATTGTAATGCAGGCTAATTAAATGGATCGATATATTGTCCATCCGTCTAGCCCGTGTCGCGTTGGTACGCGTGCGCGTTTGCAAGAAGAAGAGAGGCCCGAAATGGCCGCCGTCTTAACTGGTTCACCGGCCCGTGAGATTTTATTTGATCGTCGACTCTCGATGGATTTTGTAGAAATAAATCGGGGTAATGGAGAGGCGAGCGGGGGCACCAGTTCGTTTAATTGAACTGGATGGTTATTTTAACGCGCGACGGAACCGGTACGGAACGTGTAAACCGTCTCTCGCGATGGCACGGCATCGTGCTCGCTGGTCGCCTGGATTTATTGCAATCGTTACGTGGGAATAATATCCCCTAGAAAAATCCGTAAGCGGCAATACAGGATGAGCGATAACGATAACGGCCGGGTTATTATATCGGTCGAAAGTTGCGCGGCAAGCTGGCCTCCTCGGCGAACGTGGTATTATGGGGGTTTGAGCATGGAGCATTGAAACACGCTGCGGAATGAATATTTATCGGTAAATTGTAGGTACACTTGTACACCAGGGGAAAGAGAGAGAGAGAGAGAGAGAGAGAGAGAGAGAGAGAGAGAGAGAGAGAGAGAGAGAAGAGAAGCGCGTCTGACTGGAAAGGAGTTCTCGGGGTGGGAACGAAGCGCGTTGTTAGCTGCTCGACGAGCTTGTCTTTTCAAGAATTCCGCGAAGAATGAAAGGGTTTTATAAGTCCCCCGGGGCTGTGGACTTCAATTATGCATTTAGTTCGAACGGCCAGTCGTACTGTATGTTAATTTTGGCTGTATGGTAATTTTATTTAATTTCGGGCCTGCGTATGGTACGTAAATTGAAACTTCTCGTTGCGGCGAATCGATCGTAAGTGTGTCCCGATAGAAAATTTAGGTAATTGTTGTTAAAGGATTGCTGAATCTCTTGCTCGATGATTCATCAACCAGGAATTTTATTTTATTTATTTTTTTTTTTCGCGTACAAGTTTCTTCGCTGCGTAGAAATTTTTATAATCATCGTATCTTCGATTTTCTTAAAAATTTCGTACACTTACTTCGCGAGATTAAAGTTATTCTCCGAATTAAATCGAGAATTTGAGACTGCAAAATCGTGAACGTGAACTTCAATCCGACAGCAAGTCCAACAGAGATGCATCTGCGCTCTGTCAAGAACGGAAGCAAAAATGTCGAGTGCAAGCGCGTGGAGCATCGCGGCATGGAAAGATTGCAATTTCTGATAAGAGAACGAGACAGATGGAAACACGAAGTCCGATAATTAAATTAAACCCCTCCGAAGCGAACCCTCAGGTTGTTTTCTTATTGGCGTCGAACATCGTTGCTGTAATGCAAATCGATAACTGTAGAGCCATCAACGTTATAATCCGAAGGAAATAAACCACCTCGAATATTCCTCGAGATTGTAATTTTTGTAATTGACGTCTGACGCGAGATTTCGAAACAAATGAACCACTTGGAGGTAGAAAATTCCCCGAGATCGCACGCAGTTTTCATTCGAAAAATTTTTATTTTATACACGGAAAATCTAACAGAATCGCCGACACGACATGAATATACATATAAACTTTGAGATCGGGATTGCAATTTTTGTTCCAACTTTTAACGAAACACAGGATTTACGCGTTTATCTCTTTTCATTCAAAATGAGAAAGGGGGAAAATCCCGACGTGATACGAATCGAATGAACTTTGGGATCGGAAATTCTCTCGAGACTACGATTTCTATTCCAACTTTTCCTAAAATTTTCTCTTTCTATTTCGCGGAAAACCAAAATAAAAAAAAAAAAGGATTCCAACGTGATATGCAAATCGTATAAAATCCCAGAATCCCCTCGAGGCTGCAATTTCCATTTCAGTTTTTTAACGAAATTCGCGCGTCCTTCTCTCTCCAGAAGAAAACGAGAAGAAATTTTCAAGGGAAAAAAGAATTCGAACGGGCAGAGAGGATCGGAACAATTAGAAGGGGAAGCGTCACGCAATCGGTAGAAACAGAGAAACGGCAGGATTTTCGCAACAGCCGTTTTGCCACACGCACGTGGCTTTCAGGGTGCTGCGTTCGAGTAAATCGCGGGATGCTTCCTCGGTTTAATAGGAACCGATGGTCGTAATACCGCGGTGCCGAGTATCAGACAGATACCACGGCCTATTTAAGTACGCGCTCGTGTACTCGCACGTGCACTCGACAACGAGCTGAGCCACTTAAACCGCCAGTGAGTACGTAAAAGTGCAGGGAACCGCTGGCTCGCGATGAAACTCGCAGCCTCTTGGCCCTACTTCGAGAACTAGTTAAGTTCTTTGATCTTTCAGTATCAGAAACGCCAAATGAAGCAAAGCGAATCGTCGTTGGGTAGGAAGTGTGTTTTAATCGTCAGTTGAAATTATAGAGTTCTTAATTGTTGTTGAGAATGCAATAGTTGAGTACCACTGAAGATCGTTCAGATTTCGTGGGAAATGGTGGAAGAAACTATAATAAGTTTGACATTGTCGAATTTTTAACCAAGTTCATTCAGACTTAAATTTATAATTTTCTCTTCTGTGAGATTTGAAGAGACTATAAGTTTGACACTGTCGGATTTTTAACCATGTTCATAATTTTCTCTTCTGTGAGACTTGAAGAGACTGTATAAGTTTGGCATCGTCGAATTTTTGACCATTGAAATAGAAAAAGATTCGTTGAGAATGCAAAGATCAGAGGCTATTAGAAGTTCATTCAGATTCGAATTCGTAATTTTCTCTTCTGTGAGATTTGAAGAGGCTATAAGTTTGACATTGTCGGATTTTTAACCAAGTTCATAATTTTCTCTTCTGTGAGACTTGAAGAGACTGTATAAGTTTGGCATCGCCGAATTTTTAACCATTGAAAGAGAAAAATATTCGTTAAGAACGCAAAGATCAGATGCTATTAGAAGTTCATTCAGATTCGGATTCGTAATTCTCTCTTCTGTGAAATTTGAAGAGACTATATGTATATAAGTTTGACATCGTCGAATTTTTAACCATTGAACGAGAGGAAGTTGAGAATGCAAAAGTCAAGTACTATTAGTATACTACTTCATTTAGATTCATAATTTTTCCTTTCGTAAGATTTGAAGAAGATTGTTGATCATTTCGAAATTATTAACTATCTATTAAAATTTTTAACTATCGAGAACAAAAAGAATGTTTGTCGAGAATGCAGTCAATGATTGAATACTACCGGAAATTCACTTAGATTCGGCTGTTATGAAAACTAGAACAACTGGAAATATTTTTTCGTTGGTAATCAAAATGATAGGATAAATTCCACACATGTAACTACGCTTCGATAATCGAAGCTTTTAACCATCGGACGAAAAGTTCCTGTTTCTTCAGGAACGTAAATAGTCGAACGTTGCCACGAGCCTATTCGGTTCGCGTGTTGGGACCAGCTAGAAACGTTTGCTCGTTATTGGCCTTCGTAGTTTTCTTTTTCATGGGATTCGAACTGGCTAGAAGAGGGCTAGAACGGGCTGGTAAATGGAACGAGGCGTGTTGCAGGTCGCTGCTTATGCCTGGGAGGTTACCGGTTGCTGGAAATTAGCCGAGAATCGCGTGTTCGTTGCTAGGCTATTTCGCCGGGTGACGTGCAATTATCGTAGATCGCGGAAAGATTTTCAGTAGTCGCGAGAAAATATAATTGCACGGCTGCATACCGCGGCGATTCACGTGCATCCATTAACGTCGTGTAACCGTCGTGTAGGAGGAGGTGGTCATTACCGCGATAACATAAAATAATAATTAGGGATGCGGAGAACGGTGCCAGCGTTTTGTGTCAAGTCGTGGTTTATCGCCAGAAAAAGAGGTGTTCTCTTTGGCAGAATGTGACTTTAGTTGGGTAATACCAATCGGTAGTTTGAAATATATTTGTTTATAAAAGTTTGATATTTCGTATTTCATATGCTTGGATAGAAAAGAGATATTTTGATCGAGATATTATAGATTGATGAGAGATATATTATAGATTGATGAGAGATATATTATAGATTGAAAATCTAGAAATTATTAATACAAGTACCTATTAACTCAATCTATCGAAAAATTCATTTTTAACAGTTCAAACAGTTTCTGTTTGCACAAGTGGTGCAAAACGAAAATATACAAAATATACAAACAATAAAGAATAAATTTAAATAGTAGAAGAAATTTTCACGTAATTTTCGAATAATTTCAATTGTCAAATACAACTTAGATGGGATCATTATTAATTTGTACATGCGTTATTATATATTAAAATGATAATTATTTTTATTAAAAAAATAATTAAAATATTATATATTAAAATACATATATTATATTATATATATTATATATTAAAATACGTATATTATATTATATATATTATATATTAAAATACGTATATTATATTACATATATTTTATATTTAAATACGTATATTATATTATATATTAAAATACGTTATTATATATTAAATGCTATTTTAAAGAAGGAAACGAATGCTAATCTCGACGAAATGTGCAAAATTATGTTCCAAGATTAAAAGTAGGCACGAACGAAATCGCGGACGACTGATATATCGCTGAACGTCGTCATTAGCATTTGACTCGATGATATTTCTTATGATTAACATTACTAATGGACCGTTTAAAATGAGTTATTATCCAACCGGATCACCGGGGAGAGATACATAAAATTACAGCAAATCTTGTTGATCCGGCTATTTCAGAATCAAACAACTTCTTAGACTTTAACACTAATTATGTTGACAATTTTCAAGCACTTTTCTGACTCAGAGTTTGTACTATTGGCAATAGTTTAAAAAATTAGTAAAATCTCGTGTTTCTCGATTGAATTTTTATTTCAATTGATTTTTTGATAACGTATCAAATGTCAAAAGATTGACATTTGATACGTTATTAGCAACTACAATTTGGTCCGAAGATGTAACAAGTAACAAGTTAAAGTAACTTAATTTTATCTATTAACATCGTTATTGTTTGTCAATATAAAACGAATTATAATAAATATAGACAGGAGTAGGAATTAATTATTTTTGTCGCTGATACTAAACATATATACTCGAATACATACATACAGTTTATTTTCTAAGTAAACGATAGCACAAAATCAACAATAATAACAGTAATTGACAATTGTCAGAATATCGACAAAAGTGTCGATACTATCTTTATTTCCCGATGAAGAATTTTCTTACCAACTTTCAGATTTCTCTTTCACAATGTCAAACCACGTGACATTGCAAAGTTTAATATGCTGCATAATTTGAATTTAATTAATTAGCATCTAGATGCTGTAATAAATAATTAACGCGCCATAGTAAACAGTGTGTCGTTATCTTTCACAGTCGCTGCGAGACGAAAGAAGAATTTTCTCCCGTTTAAAACTTTAGAACGCTCGCCGGAGAAGCGAACGAGCGCACGCACGTATTTCACCTGCCATCTTTACGCGGCTCGGTCGCAGCGTGGACACGCGTGCCATTCGGAAGACGCGCAGCCGCGGCAAGACGACGAGACAGCCGGGCTGACAGGTAGGCAGATTTAAGGTTCTTCTTCTCCTCGGACGAGAAGCTCGTCTCGATCACGAGCCTCGCTAAAGCCTCTAAAGAGAAAGAGAGAGAGAGAGAGAGAGAGAGAGAGAGAGAGAGAGAGACGCTCGCCACGGGACGAAGCAGGCCAAAGAGGAGATACTGGTAATTAGGAGGTAATTAATCGCGTAATTAATGGACCGTTGCACGCATCGCGACACTCTACGCTTAGGTGTCGAGTGTCGATTTCGCTGGCGATTCCCATCGTGGAATCACGCTCGTGCACGCGGATATTTCGAAGAAAAAATGGTGAACATACGGGGGTGAAGGAGTCGTTCGTTGTTGAGGATCGAGTGTCTGATTTCCTAGCAGGGAGAATTGTCGTTTTCGATGCTTGTATCGAAGCACGTTCCCTTTGAAGCCTGAATTCCGCTTGTTGGAATTCAGCCACGATTTTTGCAGTGAGCGAGATCGAAACGCATTTTCAAAGCTGGAAATCTAAAATTCTGATCGATCGTTTTTCACATCGTTTTACACTGTTTTCATTCCACCATCGTCGCACTGAAATCCCCGTAATTAATAAAAACTACTGTCTCTCTGACAAAGCATACATCCAGAATTACCAGTCCAGTTTCTCGCAAGATGAAAAATCTGATCAAACACAAACTCTCGTAATTCGCTAATTTCTTTTTCTCTTCTCGATGAAGCGTCGGGTTTCACCCGAATGATAAGTCTCTCCGAAGATGATACATCGGACCGACGAAAACCTGTCGTTTCGATAGCAAGTGGAATAAGAGATCGGACAAGCGGAAAGAGAAAGACAGGGAAGGATATCAGCTAGCGACGACAGTCTCGTTCCCAGATACCGATCGAGCGGAAGATTTACGCGCGTATATCTTTCCCGGATCGTCGCGGCTGATCGATAGATCGTGACGGTGTTCTTGCGTCCTCCTCCGGCTGCGTGGGCCCGCTCGGTGCACAAACACGCGCGCCTCTTTTCCTAACTTATGTTTTATCGTGGCTGTTGGCTATCGGAATACGTAAACGACTGTACGTACACGCGTGTTTTATACGCGGGACCGGTGTTTTCCCGGCTTGCGTGCACGCTTGCTCGCCGATAACCGAAACGATACGCGAACGTGTGTTCATTTCGCCGGGCAAAGGATTTGTCTCGCGTTTTCGAAAGCGTTGGATTGTCCCTCGAATGGAGATTTGTTCCGTGCGTGTGCGCATACGGAATTTATTCTTCTGAGTTTCTGCTGTGAATTTGAAGATCTGTGGACGAATTTTTAGCGGATGTACATACGTGGAGGATATTGAAGTTTCTCTTTCAGTTTGCTTGGGAGAATTTCTGTAATTTTGAATAACTTGACTATGAGTATTTTCAAAAGCATAACATTTATAATGAAGAAATGGTATGTTTTCGAACATCAATAAGAACGAATAATTTTGAAATAATTTTAGAACAAAATTCTTCCGATAAATATAAATTATAAACGGAGAAATAGCACTTTGTGTTGTTTGAAGATAGTTTAAGAAATAACAATGAAATTCTACTAAATAGAAATTATAAATACGAATATTTCTTCTAGTATCTTTGTAAATTAAGCATCGGGTATTTTCATTAAAAAGAGAAATCATTACTTCTACGATTTATATTTTTAAATATTATTTTATTATTTTTATTATTTTAAATATTAAATTTATTTATAAATTTAAATTTGTAAGAACGAATAATTTTGAAATAATTATACAACAAAATTCTTCCGATAAATATAAATTATAACGGAGCAATAGCACAACTTCAAATAGCACTTTGAGTTGTTTGAACATAATTTAGGAAATAATAATAAAATTCTTCTACTAAATATAAATTATAATATAAATTATAAATACGAATATTTCTTCTAGTATCTTTGTAAATTAAGTATCGGGTATTTTCAATAAAAAAGAAAAATCACTACTTCTACGATTTATATTTTCAAATACTTGCAATATAAAAATTCTTACAACATTTATATCGTCCACCAATAAAATTAAAGCACAACGTTCAGAAGTGAAAATCACACTAAAATTAATAAATGCTCACAACATTTATATCGTCTACCAATAAAATTAAAGCACAACGTTTAGAAGTGAAAATCAGGCTAAAATTAATAAATGCTCACAACATTTATATCGTCTACCAATAAAATTAAAGCACAACGTTTAGAAGTGAAAATCAGACTAAAATTAATAAATTCTCACAACATTTATATCGTCTACCAATAAAATTAAAACACAACGTTTAGAAGTGAAAATCAGGCTAAAGTCCAAACACATTTCGAACTCAATTCGATTCAATTGCGAGAAGTACGCCGAATAAATCTAAACGGCACACTAGCATAACCTCGAACGAGAACGACACAGAATCACGCGCCATGGAGAATCGAATTACTCCTTCAGCGAGTGAAGAAGGAAGATTTTTCCCTACTTATCCCGAGCACGGTGCATTATCTGAGGCTTCATGCCCGTTTCTGTCCAGCCGTCTGCATTAGTATACCCTTTCGCCCCTCTCTGGTCTCGTTCCGCCTTCCTCCGTCATAAACAGACGTTGCGTTGCATTGTCGTAAATTTCTGCCTAACGAGGAGCCTGAAACGCTCGGCAACGACGATCCCGACAGTCTCCGCGAAACTAAACGCTGATTCGATGAACGACGATCTGCCTGCCTGTTCGTTTAACTATCTACGATCGCTAAAGAGAATGGTATCTACAAATGTCCCGTATGAAATCTAATGGAATCGTTTTTGGTTTATCGATAGTAATTGACGGGGTGAATTGTTAAGCTTGATTTATTAATGGGCTTGGGCTCTTTCCGATCGACATAAATTAGTTTAATTGCGTGGAATATCGGCACTGAAATACGGCTGGTGGCTAACGTTGCCAAGATAAGTTGCTGTCGAACTTATCTCTCTGAATCGTACGAATGCAAACGTAATTGCAAGAATTGTGAATCTTGAGCGAGCAATTTTTCATCGCGATACGACTGAAACTTTCATTCTTTGTGTCTTGGTATAGGCTTGAATTTCAGTAATATTTCATGAGAAAGTGAGTTGGACTTTTAGTAAGAAACTTTCTGTTTCGAAGTTAACCTCTTGCGATAACCTCTTGGAATAATGTCGAGAATTTTCTGTCCCAAAATTGCAATATTTTCTCAGTTTCAACTATATATTTAAGTAAAACAACAGATAATAAATTTATCACTTCTCGATAATCTCTATCCAGTGATGTCACACCGAGCAGTTCAAGGAAAAAGCGACAAATTATTGTATACTTGTTTGGTCACTCGTTACGGTCCGCAATCAGTTGCCAAGCGCAGGTGATTAAAGAAACACAGAACGATACACACGCCGAATATTAATTCAATATCGATTGAATGGAAATGTTTTCAAATGACATGGACAAGTTCTTCAATTAAACGGCAAGTCGCGCGTCGTCGCTCATCGAGATCGTTTCGCGAAAGAATGATCCGTCGAACGATCCGTCATAGACTGGCTCGCGTTATTAATTATCATTCTGCCGGTCGAGGCGGGCGAACGCTGGTGGCCGGATAATTACGGAGGAAAAAGCGGACCGATGAAGAAAAAGAGACCAAAGGAAGAGATACGACGATGGAACGCGGTTCGATTTTCGGTACGAGACAGCCGCTTAAATAATTTCCCGCTCCAGCATGTTGGCGCTGGAGGCCGAACACAACGTTCTCGTGGAGCAGCAGCTAATGATGATCGATGATGTTCTCACTAGAACATAGCCGCGCTCCGGCTAGACGAGAGGCGAACGAGAGCCTGAGAGCCTCCGCTGGAGAACACGACGCTGCTCGGAAGAAATGCTTTATTGAATTGTCGAAGACAAGCCCCGATGCCAGACATCTGGCTGGCTCGAGCCGACAGAAGACGTATGTGTGTCGTCAGCGCGGTAAAACCATCGATCCGTGATTTCTTCGGGTTCCTTCCTTTTGTTGTCCGGCTGATTAATCGAAGACGTATTTAAATGAAAGACGTTCAAGCGGTGCCGCTTGACTCTCCCTTCGGTTCTTCCCCCTCCCCCTCCCCCCTCCCATTTTTCTTCTCCTCTTCTGTCCACCTTCATGTTGTTTCTGCGGATTTCGCTAACGATGTTTTAATAGGCTCGGAATGCACCGATCGACTCTTCTCTGTCTCTCTGTCTCTCTGTCTGTCTCTCTCTCTCTCTCTCTCTCTCTCTCTCTCAATCGTCTCCTCGATCGAAAAACCGGAAGAAATCGCGGTCGTAAATTGATCTTCGTGAATGGAACGTTTTCCTTTAACAGCGGACTCGCGAGGTTGAAAGTTTGAAAGACGAGGCTGGCTGCGACTCGCTGACGTTAAATGAGCGCCCGGAGAGAAAGACTGCCAAGGTTTTCCTTAAACTGGTTGCCATAACTCCGTGGGTAAGAAGCTCGTTGCACGTCGGAAGATACGGTGTCTATTAAGAGGTTTGTTAGCTTTTTCTCTCCCGGCAAAGAATCGTTATTGACGTCGGTGTTTTTTCGTGCTTGTAAGGTTCGCCAGGGTTTCACAGGGTGGTCTTTCAGAGTAGAATAGAGCGTATGGTCGTAAGTCGATCAAGATTTGTAATTATGTCTTTCGAATTGTAGAGATTGTGTGTCTCGAGGAATCTCTCATTTTTTGCTTTAATATTTTATGGAAAATTAAATTTTAATTGTTGTAAAAATTGCGCGTACACAATGGTAATATTTCCATCATTTTTACACTGGTTGTTATTTCTACGTTTTTTTAACTGATGGTTATCATTTTTTTTTTCTTTTTAGTAGTTTTCTTTTAAGCAATAGACGTATCGAATGTATCGAAACAAAAGTAATACGAACTGAATGAATTCGATTCTTTGGAACGATCGTAAATACAAAATGATATTTATATCCATAAGGCACGTATCATTCGAACAATTTTCAATTATCCAGAATAATAAATTCCCCCGAAAAAAAAGTCCATAGTAACATCATTCTGAATCCAAAGGATCACCAATACCATCGTAAAGCGTCTGATTAATCGATCCTTAGATCCCGCGAGATATTCACGATACGATCGGGCCTCTCTACACGGAACGAAGTGGCGATATTCGTGGCGCAACTAAATAAACAACACCTGTGTACATAACGAAGTTTACTCCTATTACCGGCTGGATGCATTTTAATATACACCGCACGGCCGGATACAGTGAACTTCCGCGGTGCCGATATTCCGAGATATTCTTCGATAGTCGCTTTCTTTCTCGCTCTCTTTCTGCATACCGGTTCTCTGAAATTAATTGCAACAGTTCCGTGCTGTTTGCGCGCCGCGTAGATTAGCATGTACCTTCTGTGTATCGATTTCAAGTGCAGGGCGTGCAAGAAGGCAGCCATTAATTCTGCCGCGATAACACGGCGGGTTAACTTTTAAATTGCCGGTTCGCAGGTATGAACGGCTCGCCTGAGTGAATCACAATCCCCGCGATTAAAATCGAGGCGCGAGCCGTTTAGAACGGG
Source organism: Frieseomelitta varia (assembly GCF_011392965.1). Taxonomy (NCBI): domain Eukaryota; kingdom Metazoa; phylum Arthropoda; class Insecta; order Hymenoptera; family Apidae; genus Frieseomelitta; species Frieseomelitta varia. The sequence continues at coordinate 774,986 of NW_025110608.1, read as the reverse complement.
CATTTGTGTCAATCCGACTTGGATTGCCGACTTCCTTCGAATCGCTACTTGGAACGGAACGGAACGGATAACGCCGTTCCGCTGCGAATTTTCGATCGTGCAGCGTCCATCGAGTGATGCTTTTCCGGCGAATGTCTCGGAAACTTGAAAATTCGGAAGGCACGAATTTTTTTTTTTTTTTTTGTAAAAGGTGGAAGCGAGTTGACTTGAAAGTTAAAGGTACTTTAATCGTCGATCGGTATTCCGATTAAAATTCATCCCTTATGTTAAATGCGCGTTTTACACTTTCCCATCAATGAACGTCTTCTACTGTGTTTTGTGGAAAATTTAGATTTGACTATCATTTTTATCTTACAGTTTAACTGTATGGCACGAATGAAAACGCATCGAAAGATCATATCGATTGTATCAAATATTGTTACCTATATTTTATCATTCGCCAATCTTGTTGTTCGTTCGATAAATCATCAAGTCTAGACTCTTTTAATTCGACGATCAGAATTTGAACGAATAACTTTTGATACCAATTTTTGAAAACTGATAGTCCAAATATCACAGTGTTGATATAGAATTCTTCTTATATTGAAGAATATGTACGTTTCAGGTAGCCAACGAATTCGAACATTTTTACTTATATTTTATCTTTCACCAATTTTATTATTAATTCGATAAATCATCAACAAAGGGATTTCTTAAATTAACAGAAGTTTATACTCTTTTAATTCGACGATTAATTTTTAACACCAATTGTAAATGTTTGATCACAATCTTCTTCAGAACTTGTAGTCCAAATTTCACAGTTTTGATACATTTTTGATATAGAAGAATATGCACGTTTGAAGGTAGCCAATTTTACTACAATTTCTGTGATAATCTCAGCTGTTATTGGGATTCGTTTGGGGCTTTTTGTTCGACACAGGGTAGCCATGCTTCGCCTCACCTAGGTGTGACGGCCTACCTTCGCTTCTCGGAGGCTCGTGAAAAAAAGAAAAAGAGAGGAAAAAAAAAGACGACAAGGGCAAATCCCCACGGAGAAAAGAACTCCATAATCGCTCCATAAGTTTTCACCCGGCGACAGCGGTTTAAGGTCTGCGCCTTCTTCCACTGACTCACCTCGATTATGCCCACCGATTCTGCTGCCCGCCAATTTCGCGTATCTGCAACAAGAACAAAACAAACGTCAACGACTGCTGACTACTGTCTCCAGTGCAAGGATAACGCGCCATTCGCGATTATGTGCCCGATATAACTTGCAATTAACGCTGATCATTGATATTTGACCACGCGACGAAGTTTCAAGGAATCGTGCGGTATTTTTATTTCATTGTTGGTTTCGGCGCGTTGGATTTTTTTCCTGGATTAATTTCGGATTTTTCGGTGATGGGTTCAATTATTTTAATTAATACTCAGTGATTTCAATGGAGAGATCATTGTTGAGTTAATTTTATTTCATTCAGTCTTTAGATATTTATGTACATTTTATTACTTCGTTCGTTCTCCTCTCATTTCCACAAAATTGATCATTTATAGTGAAACGATCTTTTATCGATTTCCTGATCCAGCTAATCGTACTCAACGAAAGAAAAAACACAGAGAAAAAGCGAATTCTTCGAAACAACGAATTATCAGTAACTCGTCTATTAAGCGAAGTAGAAAAGTCACGCACGAGCCAGACGATTTACCATCTGATTGGTGAACCACTAAAATCCACCAGCATCCCACAAATCAACCAACGAACAAAACTATCGTAATTTCACGTGCCACTCGACCGGCAGATAATCAACTTTCTCCGAGTGGCCGTACGTGCATGTAAATACATCGTTAAACCCATTACGCTTTACGAGACGAAACAGCGAACATCGTGCAACGCGAGTCGCTCGAGTCGCCGCCATCTCGTAAAAGAGTTGAAGAGACCAACCAAGCATCCGAGACAATTTACTCGGAGAATCGAGCCAGCTCGATCTCGTTCGATCGGCGGCAAAATCCCAGTGACCGCAGCGTCCGATCCGAGAATCGTTCCCTCTCTCGGGGAACACGTAACACGCAGCTGCAAACACGTATCGCGCGCGCAAGTGTTGCATGTGTGGGAGCATAAACTCGTAACAATCATACGTGGACGCCCACGCTCGTGGCCGCTAGAGCAACCGATGTCCATAACGCGTTCTCTGCCTGTGTCCAGCCTCGGCTCGGCCATCTCCTCGGCATGTGCCAGCACATGCGCTCTTTTCTTCCGTCCGCCTTCCTCTCGCCGCGTATTTTATTACACTCGCTGGAACACCTATGTATCGGCGATTTTAATCGGCCGGCCGGCCGGCTCGCGGTATTACAATCAAGAAACCAACGACGCAGATACGGCTTGCCACGGTAGGTGTATGAATAAATTTTACGCTGTTCCCTTTATTAACTCCCGATGCGAGCGTGGCCATCCGCGCCGGGCAGCCTAAGCGAGTTAATGCTGATAGATTCTTTTCGATTTAGACGAAACTGTTTTCGATGTCCCTCTCGCGGCGTTTTTTTTTTTCCTTTTTTTTTCTTTTAATTTATGGGAAGTATAAATAATAAGCCGAATCAGGATTGTTCAAAGTTATCGATGCTTTTTGGTTTTTTTTATTTAGACACACTGTTTTCGTGTCTTTTTTTTTTTTTTTGTTCAGTTTCATTTAAGTTGTTAGTAGATTAGAAAAGTGGCTGAGTTTTTCTTTTCTGCGTGCAAATGAAAGGATTTTTCATTTTATTGGACAATATTTATTTGTTCATTTTTTTTTTTTTTTTTGCCATTTTTCAGTCAACTTTAAAGACTTTATATTTCTCGAGAAAGGACAGTCCCTTAAATTTGGCAAACGAATTCTATAGGGTTTCAAGATTTCTTCACTACACGCAGTAAGATAATTTTGCATGAGCTTGTACAGTGTTTTATTCCTTCTCAAGAATAGTAGATTAAAATACGACGAAAATGTCCCTTTTTGAAATCAATGTTAAGTAAACAATTTTTATTGTTAACGAAATCGTACATTTTTCTTTTTCTAGAACAAGCTAAAAACTATCGGACTAAGAGTTATCGGACTGCACAATAAATTTGCAATTTAAAATGAAATTAATTACATTTCAATGAAGTTAATTACATTTGTCTATGTGTGTGTCTGTCTATTAAAAAGGAAGACAATTGCTTGTCTTAACCCAATAATTTATGTTTGAAAATGATTGGATATTGCAAAAATATCAGGACTATTCAAAGTTGTTGATGCTTTTTAGTTTTTTTTTTTTTAAGTGAAAGATGAACAAATTTTAAAATAGGAAGTTTTATTTTATTATTATTGTAAAATAGGAGGTTTTATTTTATTATTGTTGTAGTGTATCATTGCTCAAAAATTTTTTAATTTATCTTTCCTGATCTTTCAAGTTCGTACCATATTTCGGGGATACTTCAATGTTCTCCACGTTTTCGGTAAAGTTGGAACACGAACGAATTCCAAAAGAAAGTTCTTTAAAATTCCAAAACAGGAAGTAGGAAAATTATTAAAGGATATCACAATCTATCGTTCGATAATATTTCATTCTCTCTAAACGAAAATAATTATCAAAATACACCACAATTTATTACTCAGTGATATTTTGATTTCTCAATTTTGATTTCGATGTCGAAGCTTTCTGATAGAAACCCGAATGAACCATCCATCGAAGTATAAAAAGCCCTTACTACCTACAACTCGTCTCGTTATACTTTAAAACAGTTCAAGCCACGTCGTTCAAAAAGTTCAAAAGACTTGATCTCCTCACTCAACGACCTTGTTCAACGGTAGTCGTTTCGCGTGCATGAAATCGAACGGGATGGAATCGATCACGAGCGAGTGGAAGGGTTCAACAGAGGTCAACCATTCGTCGAGAATGTTGCGTCGTTCCCCGATTTTCCTGTCACGGTCGTTTCGAACGAAATCGCGTTTAAAATTTGTCTCGTCGGGATATTTACGATCGAGTGACTCGTCGCGAGTCGAATTGGATTAGAATATTCAAATTGCGTTCGCAAATACGCGAGCAAAGCGATTTCTGCGTTTTTTCGTGTCTCGGTGTGCAGCTTTTTCAACTGGCGCGATCGTAGATTCTCCTCGTCGATGATGAGCGGTATTGCTCATTCGAGCGAGAAATCGCTCGAGTTTCGAGCGCGGACCGGCCTTATGGCTTTATGATATCAGCATGCGGGACGATGAAACTTGCGAGGCCGAGAAAATCCGCTCTGTTGGAACGTGCTCGCGACACACACGCCATCGGAGGGTGACTTCAACGCGCTCGAAGAGAGATGCGTAATTCACCTCGAACAGAGCAATTGAAACTCTGATTCATCTTCGTGGCGATTGCCAGAGATTAATCGAACCAGAGAGCTTTGGACGTTTTTTAACGAAGCATGTGGAAATAGTGTCGAATTTATTTTAAAAAATAGACATTTACAGTAAACGTGTAAAGCGAGGATACAATTTATATTATAACTGAAGTACCAGTATTTCGTGTAATTTAATTAAAAATGTTTAATATTATCATTAAAATATTCCTATTCTGTATTATTACTTGATTATAATCCACGACTAATATTGTTAATTTTGTCGAACTACTTACTGATTGACTTCTTGAAGGTAATAATTTATTAATGTAGTTCCAGTGGATTCAAAAATATACATAATACAAATAATAATGTACATTATATATTCATTACAATTATATAATATACATTAATGTACATTAAAATATTTTAATACAATTATATAATATACATTAATGTACATTAAAATACATTAATATAATTATATAATAAACATTAATGTACATTAAAATACTTTAATACAATTATACAATATACATTAATGTACATTAAAATATATTAATACAATTATATAATATACATTAATATACATTAAAACAAAAAAATATGTTAACGTCTCTCGGCAATTTAATTCGTTCAATTTATTCAAACTCAAATATTTATTATCAATTGTTGTACAGTATCAACAGTATTATGCCTCAGTGAAGAATTTTTCGATCAAAAGGAAAATTAATGGCAATTGGACGTCGAAGCGAAAGAACTATAAATCGACGATTCATTCTTTGCAAGGAAAACTCTACAGCTAGCAATTTGATCGGGTGAACGTGGAACAGGCACGAGCTAATATTTCATACCGTGCAATTCCCCCAATGTTCTATCTCTCTTCCCTGGAAAACACACAGAGTATTTCGAATTACTCCGGCAGGAACCATTAACTCACTTCCCCTTTCTCTCGACTGTGTCTCAATCGCCGTGTTGTGTGTCTGCGAGCGAAAACGCCGCGGATTAAACCGAGGCCGGGCATAATTGAGACATCGATGTGTCCGCGTAGTCCGTAAATTTTCGCGGTTCCGTTGACCAATGCATTATGCATAACGCCCGGATTCGATTGGCCGTATTCGCGCACAGAGAAAGTGCCGGCGTCCGCCTTGTTACTTATTCAGCACGTGTAAAGTAGTAAATTAGACGTAACACTTGTTTCGAATTATCCGGCTTGTAACACGCCTTCTGCAGCATAGCGATCGAAGGAACGATCGTTCTGTCGTTTTTTTTGTTTCTAGTCCGGAATTCGAATTCGATCGCAGGAGGAAACGGATCCAGGAACGGGAAAAGACAAGGGAAGTAAAATGTCGACGCGTTCATCGGTACCGTGTCGAGAAATTTGCGTTGAAAAATCGCACGGTACAGAAGGTTTTATTCTGGACGATTCGTGTCGGACGTGACAATTGAACTCCACTCGGTTCACTTTCGAAAAAAGAGAAAAATAGTTTGCCCGCGATACGCTGTTCGAAAAAACTTTTTCACCTGGGAATTTTAACGTTGGTTCGTTGTTGTTCGTTGTTGGATTGGATTAACACAGAATTGATGAAGAATCAAACTTGTGTACAAGAGGATTTCGTAAGAACGGCGTTCGTAAGAAAATTTCAATTTCTCAAGATTAGATAAGAAATTTTTAAAAGAATCAAATTCAGTGCGAAATTTACTGACAATGATAAATCTAATTACGTTTGAGAATTACGTAGTAAGATTAGAATTTGAAAGTCTGTTAAATTTACTGATAATAATAATCTTTTTATTTGATTATGTTTGAGAATCGTTGTAAGATCGAAATTTCGAATTGTTCAATTTTAGATCAAGCTGTTCTAAAATTTTTATTCCTTAAACCAGACTCTCTGCTTCTTGAAAGTAAAAGGAACGACTTCGAGGCTCTCCGACCTATGGTTTCGTCTTCGATCGTGTTCTATCATTATAAAACTAGACATTTTTCGAATTTATTTGGCCGTTATTTTTATATCAGTATCCTTCTGTCAATTGAATCAAGTTTATTTCTCGAGAAGTGAAAGGAACGAACTGTTAGGATACTTCGAGCTGCTCGATCATAAAAGAAAGAATCTCGCTTTCTTACTTTGCTAGCACTTTTTGTCACAATCGTTCTAAAGATTTCTGTTTCACTTATTTTGTTCATTCTTTCGCAACTAACATCGATAATTACTTCCTTTAAAGATTTCGCGTGGTAAATGAACAGGTGTTATAAATAATTACTGGTTTTACGACTAATAATATACACATATTAAAATTGCACGCTGGCATAAACTTTACATAAGTATTTCATACATTTGTGTTAATAACTTCTATCCTCTTAGTTCCAGTTTTTTCTCAATAGAAATTGAGGCGCAAAAACTTATCAATTTCAATTGATCAATTTATAATTCCAAAAGTATTAATTTTATGATTTTATTCTTAAACGTACAAGTATATACTTTATTTAGGAAAAAAGTGTGATTTTAATGCTATTTATCAGAGAGCTAAAGAATTATTTTCCCAATGTATGCACGTGTCCAGTATCTTTGTATCCATTACAGAACAAAAAGGAAGAGAAATTAAGTTATTTCTTTCACACATGAATTCACAAACTCAGCAAAATTGTTGATCTCTCACGTTTCACGTTCACGATTAATTAAAGAAATTTCAGATGAAAACGTCTATTTATATTTATAATCATGGATTTGTAAATTGCATCCTTCGCATGGCAACAAAAATCGACTTGAAAGAAAAAAAAAAAAAAGAACGATCGTCGAAAGTAAAACCCCGCGAGCGCACGAGAAAAACACACAACGGGCGAGAGAATATCTTTCGACTCGCCAAGTCATTCATATCGCGCAAACAACATACGAATCCATCACGTAACGGCAGAATGAGCAAAGACAGGCCACCATTATCCTTAGGATAGCGTAAATTAAAGCCAGCGTCAGCATCAGCACCTTCGGCACCGACATCCTGTCCCGGTTTTCTCAGCCGACACCAGCCGGCTCGCCGGTTCACAAGGAAGTCCCGGAGGGGACCACACCGAGACGCGGAAACAATAAATGCAGGTATATTTATTAACCTATGCAAGCTCTCGAGCCCCGTGGAATTTTTAATGGGCGGCTCGCTAGGCGTATCGCGATCCCTTCGCTTTCCTTTTCCATCCAGATAGATGTTTATCGGCAGTCGGATTGGATTACCGCCTGTAAAGCGTTGTCTGGATCAGGATGAGAGCAAGGTGGAACGATGTTGCAACAATTGGAGCAAAATGAAGGATCGTTGCATCGCGGGGAAATGTGCTCTGAGCTCGCGAAAGAATGAGAGAGAGAGAGAGAGAGAATGGATAATAAGCTGTACTTATTATCCTTGTCTCCACTGATTTGTAGGAGGAGATCGTGAGTGTTTCTGGAATTTGCGACTTTTTTTTCTTTCCAGCTAGTTCGCTGGTTTGAGAACCGAGGAATTCTAAATTTTTGGAGTTTGCAAAATTCTACAATCTACTGTTTGATTGTTAGCCTCTCAATAATAGGCGATGCTGAAATAATGATCAAACGATACTGAAATAATTCTAAAACAGTGCTATTAGTACGGATAATCCTCTGAACAATTTTCCATACGCGACTAAATAAGCAACAGTGTATTCTTGTCGCTCATAGATAAATCGTGTCACGACAGTCCACTATTGGAAAATAGAAAGTTAAACGAAATCAAAGTAAAAACGAAACCAAAGAAGTTTGTTATCTGAGGCCTCTGGATTTTGCAAAATTCCACAAAATGTTAAATCTTTCGCGATACAAAGGAAAGAGCAGAAAAATTCTAAAAAAAGAAATTAACAAGTCCTCATCCCCTGGGTTTGTTGGAACCCTAGTTAAAAACCAACCCAGCTGAGAGACAAAGCGCAGAGAAAAAGAACATGCCGTAGAAAAAAAAGAAAAATAAAAACGCGAGAGGAAGGGAAGGAATAACGGATAAAACGCGCAGGAACAGGAATAACAACGAAGCGAGGCTCGGTCAGATCTGGGGATCGATCGATCTACGAGGCCTTCTAACGAGAAGAAACGTAAGTCAACGACGGAGCGCAGCATGCATATTGCACCGCGCGCGCCTTAGTTAGACTTTATGGGAACACTGGCCGGAAGAAAATCCCCGGTTCGGGCTCGGCCAGGTTTTTCATGCGTCGGTGAAACGAGAGGAGAAGCGAGAGGAGAGGCCAGCCAGCGGTGGTAATAGAAACGATCGGCACCGTAAATTCCTCGCTCGAGGAAGGAGGAGAGGGAGATGAGGGATGATTGACCGAGCGACGGTATTCCCGAGCGGTGCAATCACGGCCTGCACGGCCCCTCAGAACCGGGAGGCTACCGTTCAACGGGGGAATTTTTCAACGCGTCGATCGTGTACGATTGTTCCTGTTGCTGCCTTGCTTGCTTCGCGGAATATGGAATGAGAGATTGCCGCTCGAATCGCTGGCCTCGAATCGCGATCGTCTGGTCGTGTTTGACGAGTCTTGTGGCTCGCGATTGTTATGGAAGCGCCGGGCGGAAAGCTCGGGACAGAAAGAATATTACCCCGAGAGTAATTAAAACGCGAGTGCAACTTGTGAAATTTCGTTTCACGATGAGATTGAACGAGGGCGGGATGTGATTGTTCCGCACGCGCAGAAATGCTTGGCAAAAATGCTTTCGATCTGATGGGAATTTTTTTAAATACCACGTGTAATTGTATTTACTCGATATAAAATTGGCAACATTTCGATTCGAATAGTTTCGAATTTTCGGGTTTGATTGGAAAGAATTTGCCGAGGATGGACGAATCGATAAATTTTATTCGATATCAAGGTTTAATTCAAAAATAATTAACTTCGTTTCGATTATTTTTCACATTGAAATCTCGTTTCGATTTTCTTCCAATTGCAAGACTCACTCCTTGATGCAATTAAAATAATCAACCATTCCGTTCGAAATGAACGTATGTCACGATCAGAAGCCAATCCCCGCAACAATTGGAATTACGACTCGAGCAACAACGGCATCGAGATGCAAATAAAACTCAAATTAAAAGTTAGATTCAATCCCGGAGCACTTCGAGCCGAATTAATCGATTCGCAGAATCGCGCGTGTACGCGTCAGCGAAACTCTCCCGTGTGCGCCGTCTCTCGTGTCTCGTTTCGATTCCAAGCCTGATCGTCCAGAGGGCAATTAATACCTGAATCACGTGACGCGTCAATTAAATTTGGCGGCCGCGACAACTGGTTGGAATCGGTGGAACCGGTCGGCCACTCGGTCTTTTCACCGGGCATTCCACCCTGAATTGAGTCGGCGACGCGAACGATCTCAGTCTCACCGAACAATCTCAACCGACGAGTCACCGATGGGTCTGAAGAAACGACGTGGCTCGCGCAAATATTGGGCGGCGGGCGTCCGCTCGCGTATTTGGCGCGCGATGCTCGCGTAAAAACGGCGGAAGCGGTCCGGTTTCGCGATTGAAGAAGGCAGCACGCGGCGGAGAAAGGACTTTCGGGCCACGGCAGCCAGGTGTCACATGCCATTGGTCGATCTGCCTGGCCCGAAATCCATTTTAGTCGGCCGTCAGCTTCTCCGATTCTGCGATTATTGACCGAAATAAATTAAGTCGCTTCTCTCTCTCTCTCTCTCTCTCTCTGCGTCTTGCCCTCCTCGACGACTCGAAATCGCGAAACGCCACACCGTGTAATTACCAATTTAAGTCTTCTCCCCCTTCCCACTTCCTTCTCCTCTTCCCCCTGCTGTCGTGGGAATCACGAGTCAAACGTACATACATACGCATGTGGGTATCACTCTTTTTCGAATTATATACATTATATTATCAAAGTGTTTCGTACGTGACGTTTCGAAGGTGAAGCAGAGTGTATAGGTTCCTTTTATGGAAAAGCGAGCCTGCTTTTTGGAGCATATTCCAGTGGAGGCAAGCTCGTGAGAATGCTTCAGTTGGACGGAGAATGAAAACGTTATTTATGAATAGTTTGAGAATTGAATGTGTCTCTGGCATAAAAAGAAATTTCTTCTATATTATTTGAAATTCTGAATTAATATTAATATTGAATGTAATTGATATTGATATTAATTAATATTGAATTCTCAGTTATTTGAAATTATCTGTAATTTTCTGGTTTTTGGAGCATATTCGCGTGGCGGCAAGCTCGTGAGAATGCTTCAGTTGGACGGAGAATGAAAACGTTATTTATGAATAGTTTGAGAATTGAATGTGTCTCTGGCATAAAAAGAAATTTCTTCTATATTATTTGAAATTCTGAATTAATATTAACATTGAATGTAATTGATATTGATATTAATTAATATCGATCAATATTGAATTCTCAGTTATTTGAAATTATCTGTAATTTTCAATTCTTGTAACAAGTGTGTTAGCGAGATGTAGAGTTTCGAAGTAGCTTCTAAATTTCTAAACGCAGAGTTTTTCTAACGTAGAAAAATTTGTATGTTTCAGGTATGTTCCAACTTATACTCCTTGTAAAACAACTTTCCGTCGAGCACAGTCCTGCGTGAGGTAATCAGCTTCTCATTTTGACGATCTCTTGTCTTCTCATTTTATGCAAATTCGCGTAATTTAGCAATATAGCAATATTTTTTTTAATCACATTTGTCCACAGTAGACTCACTTTTCGACGAAATAATCTGTTGAAATAAAAATGTGAAATATATTTAAACGTTCGATAAAGTTCACTGAAAATGAAGAAAACTTCTATTTTCTACGAAAACGAGTAAATTTCGACGTTGTTTGCCAATGAAGCCGTCGAAAAATCGTGACGTCGCATCAATTTTGCCACGTATGTTTCGTTCGGTTACGCAATTGATCTTATTCCATAGTTCGAAAGTGAAAACTGACAATCCGAGGTGGTTTAGTTGATGTATTACGTAAAGAAGTATCAAGTGGAAATTCAATATTCCTGTTCTGGTCAGCATTCTTGCTAAGAACAAGTGAAGTAGAAACCCGAAGTTGTCACGAAGTTATCAGCATCCACTTCATTAGATTTGAATACTGGTTATCTAGGAGGTCTATCTTAAAACTTATGAGTGGCAGAACTTGCAAAGTGGATTCTGAAAGTCTAGAGACATAGGAGATCAAACGTAGGAATGTGAATTAAGTTAATTAGCAGAATTTGAGGAGGGAGGGAATTACGTTCGAATCGTTTAAGGCTATTTTAGAATAAAATATTTATTGATTAATGTCATTAACCTATACTAGCGATCAAAGTAGTTGTTACAACTAGATTACGAATTTTTATATATTTGTTGGAAATTTTAAAATAGAGAATCACACAGTATATATTCAATATATTTTCTATAATATTTAGTACGTGAAACAATTTTTTATCGAGGTTCCATAGTTTTAAATAATTTTCAAAAGTACACTCAAATTTGATTAAAATTCCGCAGTCCAATTACAAGTTATAAAATCTGAAATTCTAAAATTACAAGTTCAAAATCTACAATTCTTTAGATTTAGAATACTAAAAAAAAAAATTCTAAGAAATCTAAAATTCCTAATTCAAATGCTGTCGAAACGAAATAGAAAAATCATTTTCCATATTGTCCCACCTAATTTGCTTTTAAAAGAATCACGTGTAAGAAACTCTAACGCCTACATCAGCACATAAAAGCAGAGCTCAAAAGAAGCTAAAGGAGCTCTTTCATTCGCGTTAGCAAAACCTAGACACGACAAACAGCAAAGGGATAAGTTTTATGGTGGTCGACACCCGGTTCGAAGTTGGCGGCACCACATTTTGCTTTGTGTTTTTCACCGCCTGACAGCGAATCCATCTGGCGAACGCCGCACGAACGTTGAACGTGCTTTTCTCGACGTATTTTCCAATTTAGGCCGACATGCAAATTCGCCCGTGGCGTTTTGCTAAGTCACGCGAGGACGTATACCGTACGCGACGTTCCGGGCGTGTTCGAGATAGGATCGCGTCTGTTATCTGGCCATCGCCATTACACGCTTTTTACGGCGTCCATTTTGTGACACCTTCATGAGACGTCTTCATTTTGATCTCGCCCAAGGGAAGAAATTCTCTTAGAATGAAACTGCTGAAATTGCTGATCGATCATTGGATTAACAATTTTTTTGTAAAATTTATATTTCGTGGAGTTGAATGTGGATAAGTTTTGATTTATGAAATTAAGGGTAGCTTCGTGGTTCAAGAAAGTAGTTCAACGCAACGATGTAATTAATATTGGTTTTGCAGCCGTTGAAACCGTATGTGAAATTTGTTCGTTTAATAGTACGTAGCACGTGTGTAATAGAATTCAAAATGTTAAAAAATGATTCGAAATGGAAACGAAACTTTTTACTAAATACTTAGTACTAAACTAGTACTAAATTAGTTGAAAACAATTCAAGCTTTTATATATATATATATATTTTTTTTTTTACGTGAATTTGAAAACAAGAAAGGACGATGTACAAATTAATAATGTGACACGTTATAAGTTTTACATCAACGAGGAATTTTTCATTCTTAAAAACTCTTCGAAATTTTATTATTATCCAACTATTCCACTCACGTACATTAATTCGACGATTTTTAGAACCGTTTAGATTCATAATTGTTGTTATTCGCAAGAGAAGGTGTCTTTTAAATTCCTATCTCCAGCGCCTCTGGACACGTGTCCATCGAGGTGTGTCCAGTTTTATTGTCGCAGAAAGTGCGTAGGCTCGACCGCGCGCCGCTCGTTTCTCTATCCAATAACTCTTCGAGGTTGTTCTCAGGTCACCCTGTAGATGCCAGATAGCACAGATAAAGCGAGTGAAACATAGAATACCGTCGCCTCTTGTACACCTGTAGATTGAACGGATAAACGCGTTTAGAAACAGCCAGGTTTACCGAAAATCAGATCACCACGTGGCGACGCCTTCTCCTGCCATTGTTGAAAGAGTTTTGAAATTAATTCTTGAAATTGGTTTTTCTTCTAGATCACTCTCCTTTAAATCGTTGATAATTCAATTGGTATCACTTTGGTATCGATTTAGTTGTTTTTTTTCTTTTTTTCAATGTGTCTTTCGAATATACTTTTGAATTTTCATTTCGAATATATTTTTAAATTGAAAAACATTGACTCTGGTTTACGGATTAAAAATTGGAAATTGGAATTTTCTGACGGATTCTAAAAATCATTTATCGACCAACGGAATATTGTTATCATTGTTGAATTGGTGAATTATTAAAATTGACTCATGAAATTGGTTTCCTTGAAATCACTCTGTTGATAATTTAACTCGAACTACGTTAGTTGCTTTTCTCCAAAGTTGATTTACATGTAGATTGCCTTTAATATCCAATCTCGTAATTTATTTTAGAGAGTTACTACTATTAACAATTCGAGACTCGTTCCCGGTGATGAGAGTGAACAACTTACTCTTATCTAGCCAAGGGAATGCCACTACGTTTCTTTTTTTCTTCGATACATTTCGCAAACTGCATACTAAACCAAGTAGCCAGTATCGAACGTATCAGAATCATCGGTTGCGTTGTGTTATAAAATAAATATAAACGCGATATTAACATTATAACGACTTGCTATCTTCGATAGTTGGTTTCCAAGTGAGCAAGTTTTACTAACAATTTATTGCTTGTTAACTGCCTATTTTCTAATTAAGATTCTGCAGAGCTATTCTAAAGAAATGAGATTCTGTAATGCTATTCTAGAAAAATATGCAAATACAAACTTATTGTGATTTATTTTTAAGCAATAATGTAATAACGTCATCGCTTATCAACACTGAGAATCACATGAGTACACTACAGTAATAACGTCACCGCACCGGCCCCTATAGTATATACTGTTTCCTAATTAAAAATCATCACAAAGACTCAATTAACAAACAATCTACCTGGCATTCGCTCAACTTTTTGTGTACGAGTGTATGTTTCTTCTGATTCTGAATCTTGACAGCTCGTGGATATCACGAAACGAGATTACACGTTAAAGACTTAGATGTCAGAGAGACAAAGAAGAATACATTTTAAAATTCTATTAACAGTAATTGAACACGGTTTATTAGAACATATTTAATGCGATTTAATTTTCACTACTTTTCGGAGCAATGATCAACCGATGCACGTCTCGGAACTTGTTCTCGTACTGGGTTCTCGAACTTGAAGAACAAAGTTGGAAAAAATTAACTCCTTTACTATCAACGATATATATTTCGGTTTTTTTTTTGTTTATAAAATTCACAAAAACGTAACCTAGCGATATATTTTTCGAATATAACACGTGCTTCGAGACAGGAAAAAGACGTTAACAGACGGTCGATCGTGCGAACGTCTTTATCGACGTGGGGTATCTGTGGGGCCTGTTGGCGGCAAAAAATCCGAGACTGCTAGCTGACAAATTAAAACAGTGTGGCGCCCCGCTGCCGATGCCTGCGTCCCGCTGCGCTCTCCCTTTCTTTCCTCCTCGGTGTCTTTCCGTCGTGCGCTTCCTCGCGCGGTTTTTTTCGCGGACCGGGGCCGCGCGCGCGCCAGAAAGAGGACGGGACGTACAATGGGACCCAGTGACAGGCCCATGAATCAATGGCCGGCACGACGCTGGAGCAGCGCCGTGAATCGAGGAGAGGCAGCGGGCCGGCTCGAGGTTCGGCTGCGGCCGATTCAAATGACTTAATTGCTTGAGAATTATGCCGTCCTGGGCCCGAATCGGGTCCACCGCTGACCACCGATCCGACCCGATTGGCTTGCGTGCTTCGCGCGAAACCACCGTTAATCGCCTCGGACGCGTCCTTCCTCGTGGAACCCTCCCTCCACCTCTGGCCACGGTTATCTCTCGCTGGTCGAGTGCCAGCGGCTAAAACCAGCGCGAGCTATTCACCGTGACCGATCGCCACTTCTGCCACTCGCTCGTTTATGCAGAACGATCGCGCGCCAACGAACACCCTGCTGCCAACCATTTTGCCTCGCCGTCGCGCGTCTTTTCCTTCTCATTTCCTGCGCGCAGCTCAGGAGATCTCGCGTTGCAGATTTTATGCTTTCCTTCGAGGAGTTATTCTGGCAATGATTATTGGCAGTACGTGGTAAATCAATTGTTTCATTAAGTATGTAACAATTAGGCAAGTAGTTGTTTAGATTTTTTTCGGGCATCAGGTGCGAATATCATCTGTCTTCTATTTTCTGAAATCTGTTCGATCTATAGAGTATTGAATGAAGTGGAGCTTCTTCTTTTCTTCTCGTAAATTTCATTACATTGAAATCAAATTGTTATTAGTTGCTTTTATTAATAATTCTAGAGAGAGAGAGAAAATGTCCTTGAATTATAGTATATCATAAAATATTACTTGAATCGGAAGATTTTTGTGAAAAATTTATTCTTCACCGTCCTCGTTGCTACATATTACACGAACTATAATATTTTTTATTTTGTGATTATCGTGTGACTTGTCAGAAATAAGAAAAAAATGCCAATTCTCGAAAATCTTATAAAATAAGTCCTCTATCTCCGTGGAAGAAGTTGCGGTTGAAACTTGAAACGAGTGTACACGTTCACACTTGGCGCTACTTTTTGCACTCGGCGTCATGATCCGAACGTGCTAATATGCGTGTTGAATGCTCTGCGACAGTTAGATCTTGTTACCAAGCCACGGTATCCACGGTACGCGCATGTCTGCATGCATTAGCGGGTAGAAAAGGAAAAAAAAAAAAAAAAAGAAAAGAAAAGTATGAGCTCTTCGAAATGTGATTCTTTTTATAAATTCCTTCGAAGAAGCAACGCCGTTAAGAACCGGTATCCAGCTACGTGCCGTTTACATTGCGATAGTTTTTTTGCTTTCGTTGGAACTGATTAAGCCTCTCTAAGAGACCAGGTGATATATAATACGTTCACTTTTTATTAAATTATATTTATGTGCAATAAAATGTATATATATATATATTCAAATTTTATCTGGTTCGTTGCAACAAAACCACTGGACGCCCTTGAAGAATCGTTTTAAATTTATTACTTTAGATTGGTTGAAAGTGAGTCGATAGTTGTTTTTTGTTTTCGATGGAATGTAGTATAATTTAGTTACAGGATTTTCTATACTAAAATAAAACTGTGACAGAAATGTATTTTTGAAATTTATATTTGAAAATTATTGTCAGATGGTATAGAATGTTTCAGCTCGTCAATTGAGAAATAAAAAAAAGCGTGATTATCGTGATTAATCCAAACTTAGTGCTCAATATGAATCATCAAATCCTCGGAACGTTTTAACACACTCAAACATTTCCACTATCAACACTTTCCACAAGCACGGTAGATTTCATAACGTCATTTCGCTCTGTAAAGTATTGAAAAAAAAAAATTATATCTGCGAGTCTAACGAGATAATCACTCGCACTCGAATAAACTACTTTACTCTCTCATTCCATGAAACTAACAGCCGATCAATTATTACATTCCAGCAACCTCGACAAGTGCAAGTTATTCGAATATCTGAAACGGTTATTCCAGAAAAATTGGTAGCGCTCGGTGCTCGATAGATTCTTAAAACCGTAGAAAAAAATGCGACGAACGTGCCGAAACTATGCAGTTTCGTGTTCTTTCTCTCGAAAGAGAGATTCCTCAAGCCCAAAGGATAGAAAAGGATAGAAAATATGGAAAGTACGTTGTCTCTCTCGCTTTAAAAAGTTATTCATTGGTCGTTTGTGCTAGAACTATCAAAGTGGTCAAAATAATCAATTCGTCAATTCTCGTAGAAATTTTATAAATTTGCAACGATGTACTCTTGGTTAGAGTTTGAAAAATACGATGAAATACGCGTGCTTCAGTCTAATTCTTTCCTTCTACCCTTAAAAATATCTTTATCTAATTAAATATCTTTACAACATCTGGATATCTAATTTAATCCTTCAAAGACGACGTCACCCGAGTTTTTACCATTACGGTATTAAATTTCATAATTATGTGTACCATAAAATATAAACGAAACCAACATACGGTCTCTTGTATAACTTAAATTTTATAGCCTGATTCTTTCTACCCTTAAAAATATCTATTATAAAGTATCTTAAATATTACACATCTATTATTAAATACCTAATATATAAATATCTCTATCTATTATTAATATCCGATAATTAAATATCTTTGCAACATCTGGATGTCCAATTCAACCTTTCAAAAATTTTATTAAATTATATTATACAATATGAACGAAACCGGCACATGGCCATTTACTGCTACCACTGAAAAAAATTATCATTAACTCTGTCTAATTATTATTATCCACGCAATATTTAGGCCTGTGAAAATGACCAAAGAAAGTCGAAATTATCATCGTGAGGTGCCGTCCTCAAACTAAAAGCTTCTCGTGCCCTCACCCTTCTGATCCTTTACGTAACAACTCGAGCCTTACAGTCTCCTCAGTTTTCTAGGGCCAAGTCCGTTCGATAGACGTTCGTTTGTTACGCGCAGCTTTTACCCAATAAGACGGCGTTTTTCAGCGCGATCGACGTTGCATAACGTATGAGTCAATGGGAGTGAAACCGTCCTGGCTTGGTCGTGTATGCACGACGGGCCACCCAGCCGGCACAGGGAACTTGTTCTACAATATCTTCCGTCACGGCGGTCTCCTTTATAAAATCACCTCGGATCGGGACAAACGCCAGCACGGCGAACGCGATCCGTCGTAAACTCGAGCCAACCATTTCCCCCCCCCCCCCCTTCCTCCACCTTCTCCTCCTCATCCGCCGAGGTATCGATCGTATCCTTGCCCAACAACCGTGCACTTGTTCGTCGCTTCAGCAACGTTGAATTCGTTCCCCGGCTGTTATTATTCATCGATCTCACGATTCGCGCGTGTTCGACCTTCCGCGAGAGCTTGTTCGATGCGACGTCGCGCTCTCTGAGAGCTGGCCCTTTGTGTCTCTGCGTGAAATATGGGGCGAGGGTTCGGGTGAACGTTGGAAATTTGGAACGTTACAGCTTGAAGGTGGGATTGTTTGGATCGCCGGTGCTTTCGATCGTCTTAAAATTTAATGTTGAATTTTGTCGATGAATTGTGAATTACACTTGGGTGTCACGAGACAATGATGAAGTGTGTTAGGTAAGAAGGGATATTAGAAATGAGAAAATTGTTCGAATAATGTCTCTGGTATATTTACAAATTTCATTTGTTCGTTGCATGCGAGTTTGATTTATATTTTGTTCGAAGTATCTTTAAAATATCTTCAAACCGAATGTTTGAAAAGGCTGGAATTAGAAATAAATGAATAACGTTGGAATTGAAATAAAAGTAAAAATTGAAACTGAAATTCGAATTCCTCGAAGAAAGGAGAAACTGACAAGTGTTTGAGTAATTATTGCTCCAATTAACGTAACAGTTCACATTCTAATTTGTTGAATGTCCACGTCTGAAGAAATCCCTATACCTGCTAATATAGAAGATCCGTATCTCGCGCTCACAGCAGGTAACAAAATTCAATCTCCACCAAGGTCCTTGGTGGTAATTGAATTATTTCGAACGCCTACGGCGAAGACAAGCAATGGTCAAAGAGACCATTGAAAGTGGCGGCGGCCAAGGAGGCCAGCAATTAAAGTGGCTCTTTCCTCGATAATTTCACGAACAAATATGAGCCACTCGTAAAAGTCAACGCGTCCTGTTTTTGTTTTATGCTTTATGGCTCTATAAAAGAACTACGAGGATTCGTCTGCGGTGAAAGACAGGTAAAATACATACGTTCTCAAGATCATTTTATTCTCGCGCCATGCTGTTTCTTCGTTTCGCGACACTTGGCTCCCACATTTCCCTCGCGATTCGCGTTCCACGGCGGTATTCACGGTTGTGACTTTACGATCGTTATATTCTTCGGTTAATGGCGAACGTTACGCCGTGGTGCATTGTAAAACGTCGATTTCGACCGATGTGGCTATTTACTACGTAAGAATTAAAATTCTTAATGGCGACTAGGGCTTCTGGCGTTGTGTAAAGAGATGTTTCTGTCGTTTATGTCGCTCTTTCGTCGAGTTTCACCGATAATTCATTCATTCCTGCCTTTTCTGTTTTCTCATGGCGGTCATCGTTGGTTTAATTTTACGTTAGAACTGGATAGGTTGTTATATTAAAAGGTTCGTAAATTTAATTTCTGGAAGTTTCTCGTTTTACTATCTCTCACTGTCTATAACGAGCAATTGAACGTCGTGGAAAATTATTAAAGGAGTGTCTCAATTAATTTATAATTTTTAAATAAAGTAGACTTGTAACATTAGAGAGAATAACTGTATATGCGTTTAACAAATATTTCTCGCTATTTTACTAATTTCTAATAGTTCTATAGCAATACATCTTGTTGAAAGTTTTGGAACTCTAAAATTATTACAATAGAATCTAAATCGGAAGTATATTAATAGCGAACTGACGTTCATTGTTGACCAATTTATTCGTAATTATTAGTTGTTAAAATTGGTATCGTTCATCGCCATCGATACAATTATTTTCAATTAAACAATGTCGAATTAGTATATGAGTTATTCAGCGTAATAATTTTTATTCTACCCATATACAATCATCTTTTTCTGCAATTTTATAATCTTTAGTTTCACTCAGTTTTTCTTCTAAAATATTCAGTAATTATCAATTCGAAATCATTAATATTTTATCATAAATTTGTTTAAATATACATTTAAAACATCATATCGTTTCTTTGAGAAGTATAATACGATAAGGAATCTAGCATGTACTAAATAACTTGTTCAAATATAAATATTTATTACAATTAGTCCATGATATAAATAATTACTCTTATAATCATAGATTTAAAATTAAAGAAACTATTAAGCACCATCATTATCCAAACTACCCATTCTAACGTCGAAAGAAATAATCACAAGGAAATTAAAAAATTGCGACAATAAATTTTATATTCCACTATTAAAATGAAACGTAGCTCTTTTTCTATACAGGCAAGTAAAACAAAGGATAATTCTTCATGAAAAAAGAAGTCCAAACTGTAGAGGAGAATTTTTTCATCCGAGGCTTCGTTCTCGAGAAAATTTATCACTTTATGTACTTGATTTTGGCTAATTCAATCAGAAAATTAACAGTTATTCTACGTGCAGAAACTATGTAGTAAAAAATGTAGAATAAACATTTTTCGTTCGAGGCTTCATTTTCAAGAAAATAGGACTGTTGTATACGTTTCGTTAAAAATCGACTCGGTGCTCGATAAATTTCGAAGCCCTCGGTGACAAAATTTCATTTCACACTTTCGACTTACTTTTTTCACGAGGACTCGTCCCTGCATGTTCCATGTGAATTGCGAGAAAACGCCAAATCTACGCGTTGCACTGTTTTTGTAGCGCGATTTCGACGTTCCGCAGGATTGCATGCGTCTGGACCACCCAGTATAGGTTGTCGATGACGTCAGTGAAGTAGTGGAGAAGAAGGCATCGGTCAACGTCGTGGCACGAACATGCAAACTGACAGACACGACTCTATCAGAGATCGTAGACAGGATTCAACATCGTAAACCTCGGGGCCCTCGCCGTTCCCCCTGTCCCGCTTCCTCTTTCGCGTTCTCCGTTTCGCTTTCGGTACGATTCACGATCGTAAAACTTGGTTCCTCCTTTCATGGTCTTGCGGATAACCGTATACAGAGAAGAGTGATACCCGCGCGTGTTGGACGTGATCGTTTTGCCAGCCAGGTATTTTTGTACCTCGTTTGCTCCAGTATTTCGATATTCACGTGGCTTCCTCCTTTCTGTCCTCGTTCGTTTTCCTTTGCCCGCAGATTGAATCGTCATTCTTTCAGATACACACACTCTTATATATATATATATATATCGTGGACGTCTCGATTGAACTCTGTCGCTAGATGATACTTTCTGAATCTTGGAGAAATATTTTTGATATATGGTTTTTCTCAGCACGTTCTAATAAATTTGCGAAATTTAGTATTATTTTAGCTTCTATGAATCTAAATTTCCTTACGAGTTTCAGACGAGCAACGTGAAAGGTTCGATCAAGAGCTTTATTTACCACTTTGCGAATGTTTTCATTATTCATGATATTATTTCATAGATATCTGAATCGAAGATAGATACGTTAGATCAATATGCTAAAACTTGTTTTATGTGACAATTCTATGTGTCATAATTTCAAGATCATTTATTCAGCGCTGAAAGCCACCCAGACGTAACAATTTTTCTTGGTAGGAATCGTAGACTTCTAGAAGTCAAGTCGAGAGTCAAGTTCGATCGTAATATCGTGCAGATGTTAAACGCTGGTTGCTGATAAAGAGGATTCAATAATGCAACTCTCGTATCATCACCGCTCTGTATAATTATTACATGAAATTTTCTGGCCGCGAGTACTTCTTATCTCGCTCGTTGAACCAACCTCTTCTAATTAGATCTTGCTCACAGTCAGTTAATTAAAAGAAGACGCCAAGTCATTTCTGAGATGTTTGCTCCTGAGAATCGATCGTTGCGCAGTCAATTATATATGCAAATATTCGCCTCGCGCACGTAAGAGTACACTCTGGCGTTGCGATACTTAAGGCACTTGATTATAAACGGCCATCCAGAAAGTTTCAGCGCTGTTTCCACGTTGCGTTGCAGCTTTGTGAAAAATTATCGAGCGTGGCGCCATTTTTTTTTATCATTTCGCGCGCGTTCCTCGATGCATTTGCATCTGGCTAAAGAACTGGTTTTGTCGCGAAACAAACTTCACGCCTAGTTTTTTCCAACATCTACGACTATACCTGCACGGCAAAATAACGATCAACGTTTAATTATAACAGAAAAATAATGAAAAAAAGGCACTCAACTGAAACGGTAGCTCAACGGAAATGGAAATTATATTATATTGCAACGTGTGAGAATGTCGGAGAAATAAATTACTGGCAGGCCTTCATTTATCTAGAGAAGTAGAAATGTTTGCTCGGTTAAACACGTATGAGCAGAGAACTGTTCAGTTTCCACCTGGAGGTTTTTCATTTTTTTTAAAGACGCGTTAAGATCATTAGCATTGCTGGCATTCAAGTTGCTAGTATTTTTTTTTTTATATTTACAAAATGTTGATTAGACATTTTTAAGTCGAATGAATAGAAATAAGAGTGATACTGAACAGATGATAGTATATGGGATGTTTGTAACTGAGAATGTTAGTAAATTTTGAATT
This sequence comes from Frieseomelitta varia, assembly GCF_011392965.1. Lineage (NCBI taxonomy): Eukaryota > Metazoa > Arthropoda > Insecta > Hymenoptera > Apidae > Frieseomelitta > Frieseomelitta varia. The sequence goes on along the minus strand of NW_025110608.1, from coordinate 752,494 downwards.
TTGATGTTCGATCTATTATATAATACGATCGTTCTACACTGTTTCTAATAAGCTTACGAATAGTCTCCAAAACTTAGAGAATACGTATACCTGCTTAAACATAGGAGTTAAATAAGTAGATTCAGTCAGTAATGGTCAGACACGATAAGAATTTCGTTAATGAAAGGAGTCTCGGAGAAAATTTTGCTATAATCGAACTAAATTCAGTTTCTTATCACGATGGATTTCAAATTAAACAATTCATGTAATATACTATTAATTAATTATATTATATGAAATTAAATGAATGAATTAATAAACTCCACGATTCCATAGATATAAATGTAAATATTTTAGAATTAAACTACCACAAGATTTATCATAGATATCTAAATTAAACTTCAAAATAATAATTTCTGTAGTACTTACAATAGTATATTAGTATAGTAGTATATTATTAGCATAGTAGCATAGTAGCATAGTAACATAGTAGCATAGTAGTATAGTAATATATTAGTATATTAGAATAGTAGTATAGTAGTATATTAGTATATTAGAAATAGTAATATACTATTAGCATAGTAGCATAGTAACATAGTAGCATACTAGCATAGTAGCACAGCAGCAATAGTAGTATAATAATATATTAGTATATTAGAATAGTAGTATAGTAGTATATTAGTATATTAGAATAGTAGTATATTAGTATAGTAGTAGTTTCATTTTTTGAAGTAATTAAACTTAATAAGTATCTTTTTCTCAGTCAATCTCCTTAAAATCTTTAGCGAAACTATTCACAAAAAAATTGCAGAATAAATTCCAAAATAAATTCGAAACCAAACACGTGACGTGATATTCGCGATATTTGATAATATTTCCGTTATCACGTGGTTCACAGGCTAAGAACTCGTTAGATTAACATGTCGCCCTCCGATCGATCGATCGGATTCTATCGACGAAAGTCACGCTCGCGAAGCACATTGACAACTTTGCTTTTTATTGGTGTACCGCGATGTTCGAATAACGAGCCTGTCGTACGAGATGGGAATGATCGACATTGTAACAAGCTCGGTCGTACACGGTACATCTTGGCTATATCAATTAATAAACGATAAACGCCTGGCGTTCAAAGCCCATAAACAAACTTTACGAGGAATCATTCGCGGCCCACACGTTAACTGCGACGCGGCGCAAACCTAATTGACGACCACGGTACCCGTACTTCCGAACATTCGATATCTACACGGTGTTCGTCCGTTGGAGAATTTATCACTGGCCACTGAATCGATCTCTTTCTTTCGTGGCGAACAGTTCCCGGATTTCGTGGCGATTTGTGCGTTTTGTGAATGACGTTGATTCGTCGAGGAACTTCGAGGCGGCGTTGGGAAAATATATGAAGTCTTAAACGGGCAAGCCGTGGCTTTGTTGCGCGAGAATGATGGATTATCCTGGTCGTTCAGCGATGATTTGTACGTTTCCTATGGACTCTGAGAATAAACTGCGATAAACTGCGAGAGATTTTTAGAATTGTGTGAAAAATGAATAATTGATGTTTGAAACGTAATCGAAACCTTAGATCGCTAATCAATCGTTTGTCAGACGAATACGAGCTCTCGTCTATTTATCGACACGTATAGTTGCAGTTAGGACATAATTGAACCGCTAACGATGGAGAATTGTTCATATTCGAAACTTCTGACTGCGTAAAAAAAAATTATATAATAGTATATTTGGTCTTGTTTCAAAACTTAAGGATTCTACTTTGACAACCTTGTGTTCGTTTTTTTTTTCAAAGATCATCATGTTTTTGCATCATGTAGCAGGCAGAATTCTCGAAAATTCAAATATCTCTAGAAACATTGAAAAATTATCTCTTTCCTTGTGACTGCTTAAATCTTGTACAATTTTTTGTAACTCTGAACATTAAACGAGGAAACGTTTGATATTTGTTGAATTTTTGTCGTTCAATTTTAATAATTAAAATGGTAAAAAAAAAAGGTACTTTCAGTCTTCAAGATCACGTCACGACAATCTAGTATATTTCAATGTTCTTAGAGACGTTTGAATTTTTACGATTGTTCACTTCAAGAAAATTTAATTCAGAATTTCAATTCAGTTAGACGAGCCAAGAGTAATTTAGAAAACTCGGGCATAACGAGAATATCGTTTTTTGGCCTAGTCTCGCACGTTCGTGGGATCTGCACGCCTGTCCCCGAGGCGAGCAGCGAAACGTTCCATCAGCTTATCCACGGCGCGTCGATCTGAAATTCATTAAGGCGAGCCGGTCGAGATTTCGCGGCGGTTTCGCTGCCGTGGTCGTCACGCAACGATTAGTCGCGCCTTTCGATTATGATTTTTATTAGGAAACCGGCTCAGCGTTTCAGGATCGTTAAGGCGAGGTTCGAGGTTCCGGTGATAAATGTAGGTGGCTGGCCACCGCTGGCCCCACGTTATCGCTGAATCACCCATGGTTGATAGTTTCGGAATTCGCTTCGCTGGAATCGCGAGGTTTGCACGTGGCGTGACTAAACTAACAACGACGAGAGAAACAGAATTACACGCGGAGAATGTTGTTAATCTTTGGTCGTCGAAAATTAGAATATTTCAGTTCTTCGAACTTCATCTTTAGATAGGTTGCATTAATTTATACTCCAATAGATAACAGGTGTTTAATAATGTCTGATTGCAAATTTATTAATTGAAATTGGAATTTACATATTGTTATTACAAATTGAGCGAAATATCTCTTCATAATGTCGTTATTACGAGTCGTAATTCAATAATATTCTACAATGTTAATATACAATAATTCATCTCTTGTTATTGTGCAATTCTCTCCGATAATTTCCCATTTTCTAATTTCTTCTTTCTATTTAATTTTAACCGTCAATAACACAATCAAGCCAAATGAGAAATCGCGAAATTAAGTAGTTCAAGTTATCAATAACGAATTTGTGACAGATAATAATAATTATAATAATTTTGCCACTAAGAAGAAACGTGTCTGCAAACGTGTCACAAGATTCTAATACTTAGCCAATCGTGGCGCATTTTGTGACTTCTACTGGCGCTTAGAGCAAGTTATTCAGAGTAAGAATATGTATCATTAAAGTAAACTATTTTGCCTTTTTCTAACATCTTTCTTATATGCTCGCTATTTATAAACACGCATATTAAAATAACTTAGTATCAATAAATATTTAGTAAATAAATATATTTAGTAAAATAATTTAGCTAATCGAAGCTCGCTTCAGATAAAAATTGTCACGTAGGATACAAAAGTTTGGCCACCCCTGCCTCTAACGTGTACCCAGTCGTTTGACATAATTATACAAATCGCGAATTATTGCCACTAAATTGCAAATTAAACTAAATTGCCACTGAAAATCAAATCGCAAATTATTGCCAGTTAGCAATAGCGGCCGGCAAACAGTAATTAGGTATCGAAATAAAACGAATTATATGCGCAAGTCACAATCGACGTAGCCTTCGGCGTCAACCGATCGTTTCGTCGCTAATTGCATCGATTAATAATCTGAACGATCGGACGCGGGCTAATCGGTGTCACCGAGGGCATCATCCGACTCGGTCTCGATGCGTGTCGGTTACGGGAGGATTTAGGTTCATTGCTTGTCCGTACGCGGCTTTCGTGGATTCGTGCTTCCGTGTATTCAGCCCGTGGGTCCATGGGAGCGAGTTGGACTCGCGATCAATGCGGCCGCGCGCGTACACGCGAATAATTCACCGTTTCGCAATCGTTGTGCGGGTTACGAATCTCGGCCGGACTTTCCAACTCGCTTGCGTCGCGGCTGTTTATCCGTCGACCGGGATTGGTGACTCGTGTCACCGCCGCTACTGTTCTACGACTCCTTTGCGGGAAAACGCGTTCGCTGACTCTTTCTGAAGTTTATGTTAATTGAGTCGGAGTTTCTTGTTGGGTGGCTGACGTCTCATTGATCTTGTTGGCAGGGATCCAGCGTTCAGTTTTGTGATTTTAGATCAGATTCATCCTCGAGACGTTCTGTTTTGAGTTAATTGTAGACTGAAGAGGAAGGGGGTTATATATAGAAAGAGTCTATCTATATATATAAGTATAATATGTATAGATATAAATCTATCTATATATATAGAAAGAGGTCTATCTATATATATAGACATAAGTCTATAATATATATAAATATAAATCTATCTATATATATAGAAAGAGGTCTATAAGGAAAGAGGTCTATATATATAAAGAGGTATAGATATAAGTCGATAATATATATAGATATAAGTCTATGATATATATAGATATAAATCTATCTATAGATATAGAAAGAGGGTTTTGAGTTTTGAATCAATCGATAGGGTAAAATTATGCTTCATACAAACTGGTGTGATTGATCTTGGTAGGGACAGCGCATTGAATTTGTGATTTTAGGTTGTGTTTTGGGTTAATTTGCGATTAGAGACTGAAAAGGCAGGATTTATATATATATATAGAAAGAGGGTATTGAGTTTAACTGCGTTTTGAATCAATCGATAGGGTAAAATTATGCTTCATACAAACTGGTGTGCTTGATCTTGGTAGGGGCAGCGCATTGAGTTTGTGATTTTAGGTTATGTTCATTCTCGGGACGTTGTGTTTTGGGTTAATTTGCGATTGGAGACTGAAGAGGAAGGATTTATATATATATAGAAAGAGGGTTTTGAGTTTAACTGTGTTTTGAATCAATCGATAGGGTAAAATTATGCTTCATAGAAACTGATGTGATTGATCTTGGTAGGTGCCGCGCATTCAGTTTGTGATTTTAGGTTCATCCTCGAGACGTTGTATTTTGAATTAATTTGCGATTGAACAGGAAGAGGAAAGGTTTTTATATATAGGAAAGTTTTGAGCTTGTATTCTGAATCAATTGATAGGATAAAATTATGTTTTGTACAAATTGGTATGATTGATCTTGTTGGTAGGGGTTCGCGCGTTTAGTTTGTGATTTTAGTGTAGGTTCATCTTCGGAAGAGGAAGGATTTTTATATATAAAAAGAAGGTTTTGGGTTAGGTTTGAGTTAGACGAATCATTTGTTTGGACGAATCATCACTACCGACCAACAATTACCAGCAACAAAAATACGCTGTCCCGCGGTTCGTTCGATCGATCTTGCGTTGTCGCGACGAAACACGCTCGTAGCAACTAATTAATTACAAATACCGGACAGACTCCCGGACAAACACTCATCCATCATTCGATACGGTCCACGAACTAAATCCCCGAACCGAGCATTCCTCTCTTTTCGAATATTTAAATATATCCGTTGCGTTAATTGTCGAGTAAATTCTATTTCTTAAAAGGAAGGATCGTCGATCACAGACGGTGAGGAGGCGTGTTCAACGATTTTAACCTGAAAGCTTAGTCTCGCGATCCGTTTCACCGTTGACCGGCTGTCACGTCGGTGAATTTGTTTCTTCTTCTTTATCTTTTTCCTTTTTTTTTTTCTTCTTCAATTTACAAGGTTGCAAGCCACAAAGTGATTGCCACATAGCGAGACACGGATTGCCTCTAACCAGCTGAAACGGGAGGTTAATCGAGGTAGCTCGGGCCTGCTCCGTGTAGCAAGCCTCGTGGCTTATAGGCTGGCAGACATCCACACGCGATAAATCCGACGTAGCACAGGCTGCCCCGTGCCTTCTCCCGTTTTATAGCCTGTCATTTCGTCTGATGGAGCTTCGATATAGATGACAGTGGATTACACGGTCGCGATATAATACGAGGAACCTAGCGCACGGAGCATAGTCGGCAGACGTTGCGCCGGCCAAGAATTCCTGATCCCCCTGCTCGCCTGAGCACGGATACGTTCATTCAATGAACTGTTTTATGCCTATCGCGGATCTGTAACTAACGTCGGTGGCCGCCTTCTAAACGCGCTCGAATATATATTCCAACCTTTTATCGTCGGGGGGATTTGTCTGATCGAAGAGACACGAGGGTATGAAGCACAACTTCTGATGATGCACGCGCATTCCTCTGTCCCATGTTACATGGCCGTGGTGTCTGGTTTAACAGACTGTACTTGGTATAATTCTGATTCTAGTACTTTCACGTGCTTTTGATTAAGCACTCTTTTCGCGTACGGTATACATTCCTAATTCACGAACACAAATGAAGAAAATTTTGGATTATTTAATAATTATAATTGTAATAAGATTATAAAATTGTGTTTTGCATGTAAAATGTACGAATCTTCTGATGTAAATATTTTAATTTCGACAGTGATTTCCTTCCTTAGAGTATGAAGTACAGCTTCATAGGGAATGTATAGTTAAAAGAATATGCGTGCGTGTTATGCGAATATGTATGTTATGTGAATATGCATGTATCAAGTGTAAATACGAACGTTATGAAATGCACTTTTGAATCTTTTGAAATTTGAAATGTACTGCAAATCGTGATATTAATGCAAATATAAAAACGAATATACCGACTTCGTAACTAGTAGGATTTGACGTGAAAAGAAGAAATTAACAGAATGATCGGCAAATAAATCGATAATTCTCAAACTCGGTCAGATCTTGTCAACTGACGACACAAACATTTTCTCAAGATTTCGTCTCCGGTAGTGATTAAACTCGACTGGGAAAGTAAGTAAAAGAGTAATTAAACGAAAACAGAATTGACAAACAGATCGGCAAATAAATCGATAATACTCAAACTCGGTCAGATCTTGTCAACTGACGACACAAACATTTTCTCAAGATTTCGTCTCCGGTAGTGATTAAACTCGGCTGGGAAAGTAAGTAAAAGAGTAATTAAACGAAAAAAGAATTGACAAACAGATCGGCAAATAAATCGATAATACTCAAACTCGGTCAGATCTTGTCAACTGACGACACAAACATTTTCTCAAGATTTCGTCTCCGGTAGTGATTAAACTCGACTGGGAAAGTAAGTAAAAGAGTAATTAAACGAAAAAAGAATTGACAAACAGATCGACAAATAAATCGATAATACTCAAACTCGGTCAGATCTTGTCAACTGACGATACAAACATTTTCTCAAGATTTCGTCTCCGGTAGTGATTAAAAAGTAAAAGAGTAATTAAACGAAAAAGGAATTAACAAAAAATCGGTAATTCGCAAATAAATCGATAATTCTCAAACTCAGTCTGATCTTCTCAACAGGACAATACAAACGTTTTCCCCAAGTTTATAGTAATTAAACTCGACTGGGGAAAAGGTATCGCAAAGCGTCGCGTGTCAGACGCGTGGAATTATGCAAATTTTCGTCGGAGGAGCGGAAAAACGTGGACGAGACAGGGTGTCGGTCGTGGCCTCGTCGGTGCCTGGGTCGTTGCGATCCGCTCGCGCTCGCTACGCCGACCGATTCATCTTGCGAGATAGTATCGTGGACGGTAGGCAGACGTTGCAGGATGCTCGGAACGGGTTGCATCAGGGACAGATGAAGGTGTTCCCGGGCCGATGTTCGATGCCATCGAGCACACACGCATCAAAGCAAGACTCGCGTAAATCCTCTCCCCCGCGGGTTTCTCGTTTTCCTCCTTGTTTTCTCGCGCGTATTTTCGCGTGTCCCTTTCACGGGACGTGACCGCGACGGCGCATTGTCAGAGAATCTGCACAGCGACAGGTGCTGGCTGCCTCTCCTCTTGCCTGCTTCTTCTCGCTGCGTTCTCGTTTGCGTTTTACACGCGCAGTATCGCGAGTATCCGCGATGGCAGCGAAGGTCGCCCGTTGAAAGTGGTTTCTTGCGATCGGCAACGGTATTAAGTTACACGGTTGCACGGTGCATCTTTGTGGTTAATCGCGCACGTCGTGGTACTTGATTGGATTAACGTTTCAGAAGACCGGGGGAAACGAATTACTCGATCGGTACAGACGTTCCTACGTCGGAGTATTTACGACAAATTTTAAATTTTAATGTTTAAGTAGCATGCGAACGGAATGAAGAAGCCCTGAACTTCGAAGGTAATTACGTGACAACGGAGGAAATAAAATGGAAGATATAAGATTACTGCAAGTAATGGCGCAGATTTTGTAGAATTTAGTATTGTAGTATTTAGAAATTTATAAAATTTATAAAATTTTTATAGAACGTAGAAGTTATGAGACACATAAGTAATACAAATGGAGATAAAGAAGATCATAATGCATGATATCTCAACTTCAAGAATAACCTCATTCGTAACGTGATTGTCAGATTTTTGACGATGACATCCGAAACTATATACGAACAAAATAAGGAAGATACAGAAAAATAATGAAGAATAATAATCTACCTATTACGTGCACATCCAAGCTACCGAAATAATTTTAAATAATTCCATAAATTTGTCCCTTCGCCCATTAAATTTTAGAACCGTCGCCACGCCTTGGTTATTCCCTTTGCATTCGAATCCCGCTCCTTTTCTTTCCCCGTTCGATGCATCCGTCATCTCTATGCATATAAGCGTGTTCAGAACCACTTTTTGTCCCCTCGATCGGCACCAATCTGGTCGTTACGTATTAATACGATCGTGGACAGCCTTGTTACGGCGGAAAATGGTCCCGCGACATAACGCAAATCCCCCGGCGCGTTTAATTATGCACGGCGAACAAAGCGCGTCCGCATTGCTGAACCGTTAGAAGGGTAACGCAGGCGAACCGATGACGCGACACGACGTTCATCGCCGGATGCAGATTTACTGGGCTCGCTGGTTCTCTGGTAATACAATTAGTAATTACGTCGCGGATCGAGCCCGCGTACGCGTCGTGAAAAGCAGCGTGGGCGCGTTGAAAGTGCTATTCCTAGCAGATGAAATAAAAGAAAGAGAGAGAGAGAGAGAGAGAGAGAGAGAGAGAGAGAGAGAGAGAGATGGTTCGGGTTCGATCGTAAGTTCAGTCGTGGCATCCTGAGAAAAGAGAGGACCCCGGAGAAATGTCACGCAGCCGGGGAAAGTCCGTGTGCGAGATCAACATCCGTGGACGTTCTCACGCAGTGAAACCGAGCCCGTTGGCCCCTGTAAATTCTTCCCAGGTCTTAAGCGACACCGAGGGGTTTATCGGTTCGCGATTTCGCTCTCCGATAATGGATTTAGTCACGGATAAAGCGCAAGTTCCTTGAAATCTGTTCCGCCATTGGCGTTGGTAATTAAAAATAATATAGCGTCAGAAGTTGACTGTTGCTTTAACTTTGTGTCAAGTGTGTATTGATTCAGATAGGAATTTTTATTTCGTATAATGAATAGATGCTAATTATATTCGTAATGGTAGCTTTTTTAAATGACAAATCGCGTGAAAGTTTTTTGAAATTCGTTCCCTCAGGTTAAAATTTATGTTATAGTATTGTGGTTCTAAGCGATAATTTTATTGTTTTTTTTTTTTTTTTTTTTTTTTATTATATCAAGTTTTTTTTTTTTTTTTTTTGTATTATATCAAGTATTTTCTATTTATTTTCTAATGGATATATTGGAAATTATATATTGAAGATATTATGAATTATATTTGCTTTCTAATTTGAAAGTAATATTTTATTTATAATATCCACGCACATTGTACATAGTTGTTGATGACACAAAACTTGATTAATTCTATAATATTTTAGTTTCCAATAATACTTATTATAACATTTATTAAATTCTTTTTTTTAGTAACAAAGACATATGCATTTTTAACGTAGTAGAGGACTGTATTCTATTCAATTTCGCGCCAGATATTTTACAATGCGAAATTAATTAACAAGGGTTATACCACACAATCGAATAACTTTTTAATCCATCAAAACGTTATCCTTCGCGAGTGAGCCTTTAATTATAAATTATTTTTGTAATTATCGGTTAACTATTATTAGATAATAATGGCAGGATGAGTGATTCCTTTTAATTACGGTGAGAAAATATTTGATTGGAAATCCACCCACTCGTGTGGAAGCATGAATACGAACAGGCTATAAACATCACGTCTTTACGACTTCTCAATTTGAATATCAAATGTGACCAAGATAAATAATAATTTTAATGTTTCTAGGGCCGTGATATTTATTTATTGTTCTCCTTCTCAGAATCCATTATGAAGATCAGGCATAATACCTCGCAATATCAATCGAGATCTTCTTACGTCGTTTCAGTTCATGAAAATAATTACCATGTCATGAATGCCTGAAGTCCTTGCGGAAGATTAATAGTCTCGTAACGTGTGTCACGAAGTGTGACGCTTCGCAATCGATACGGAATTTTTTCCATTTGTTTTACGGTGGATTACAGTGTTTTAATTTCGTTCTTTTAAGTGGGTATTCTAGTGTGAAGTGCGTGTTTTTTAACTTTCTTTTTTAACTTCTTTTTCAAAGAAACTATTATACCTTTTGCAGTCAAATTGACAAGGATTAGTTGCACGTTTTAAAATTTTTTGGAACAAAAAAAAGTTAAAATTAATACTCTCAAACATAGTCAATTTTAATAAAAAGGTCGTCTCACGGTGTCCATGATTTCGGCCATTCTGCTTGTCTAAAATAAAAAAACGTGATAGTTTCTTGATTAGTATGGATTTGGCTATAGCCGGAACTAGAACAAAAGAGAAATGTCGGTTATTAAAAAAAATTGGCGATACTTTGAAGTTCGATTATCGATTTTTGCGTGTTTTTGTCAGGCCTAAAAAAATATAAAAAATAAAAATTTTTGGTTGATTCTAGTTCGGGCTGTAGTCACACATGTACTAAATGCGTACTGAAAATTTTGATTCAATTAGTCAAGTAGATGTTGAGATATCATGGACACCGTTCTGAAAAACATAGTTTCCAGAAATATGCCTTTAAAGTTTAATATTGCGGTAACAATGACGCTGGTCGTCGCGTTCTTCAAACACGCATAACCTCGTTAATTTTAAGAATTCACATGTAAGGTTCCAGAGATGTATTTTCGAAACTATCCTTTAAGAATATGTAAAAAAAAATCGATATTTTTTAAATTTCACACTAGAATTTAAATTAAATCACCCTAAATCCACTCAAGTTTTGTCAACTAATTTATATAATGAAATTCTATTTTTTTTAAATACTTTGTGACTATAAAAGAGAAACATTCCAAGGTACCACTCTACCATCTTCTTCGACACTTTCTCATTCCCTTAAATCATACGAATTTACGAAATTTAAGTATCCAGGTGCAATATATGAAAATTTATTCCGCTCATTTATCAAAGAAGTGATCCGCAAATTTACCAACGAATTTTGTTTCTAAATATCGTCTGTTAAATTTACTTTTGCGCGAGAGCTATCAAATGAAACATAAAGAGCGCGTTTATGACGATGTTTGCGCCCACCTACGTGCACAAATGTAGTAAATTTAACCATTCTTCTCCGTTCAATAACTTGACCTTTCGCACGATCCTTCATTGAATATCGATTCATGCTTGATCATCGGGCAAAGACTTCCGTCAGAGAGTAAAGGATGAATTGAAACTCGCGTCATTGGTGGAAGGATGGAACGGTGCGTAGACAACGCAGAACGCGGAGATACAGGCGCAAGATCAATTAGCAATTAAGGAGCCGGGTGACATGATCATTAGTCTATCTGTAGAGAGTAGTGGGGTTCCATGCTAATGGGCGCCATTGGCGAACGGACGTCGAGCGTAACACAGCTACTCTCTGCCTCGGTGCAAACGGGCACCGATACATGCATTAAAGCTCAGGATACTCCGCGCTAATGAACAATCATCGTTACTACGCGCTGTCCAAAGTTCGCTCGGCCCCCGATAAAGCATTCTGTTTGAGAATGCGGACAATGATACCGCGGCGACATACGGGGTGGCGCGAAACAGGAACAGAGTGTCTCGTTCGCCGATGCAAGCTCGTCTGATAGTAATTAATAATAATTAATTGGAAAAGTGATACGAGAGTGATCGAAGTAATTTTTTTTGGAATGGAATTTATGTTTCTGATGAGCATGAGCTGTTGCGGGTATCGTTTCAACTTTTGAGATTTTGGAGAAGTTTGTTGTGAAGTTTCTCTAGTTTCCAGTGTTAGATTTATGGTCGTTTAGTTGAACAAAAATGAATGCGAATATGATGAGAACGTATAAAGAAAGGATATAAAAGATTGACTGAATATCATTTAATCTTTGATTACTGAATCTTACTTCGTGACGTATATGTACTAGAACTCGAAGTTTCTTGAAATACTTGAAATACTTTTCTCACTTGTAGAATACGAAAATACAAATGATTGCAATAAACTGTTTCGTTCAATTAACGATGTTTCACCCTGTTTCAAATTCTTCTACTCACTCCTGCAACACAAGTGACAAATAAATCAGACAGGTTTATCACAGCACGATGGGTTCGATGATTTGCAAGAAATATAACAAAACAACTTATAGATATACGACCCAATCCAAATACTCAATTTCCTACAGAATCCCACTTTCACCTCACCCCACATTATATTCGACCACACTGTCTCGCGCGATCAAACGGTCACGTGTAGCGGTGATCAGTGAAAACGTCTCCAAGTGGACGTCTAGTACTTCCACGCGGAAGCAGATAAAGAAATAAAAAAAAAAAAAAAAAAAAAAGAAATAAAAAAAGAACGCCGAGAGAATGGATACACATGGATATCGTGGAAATCGTTATCGAGGTGATCGTACGTAGGATCATCCTCATCCTCCCTCTGTCACTGGCCAGCGATGCTCGGACGTTCTTTCGTCCGTTCTTTCAACGACGTTATACTTTATCGATCGTTAGCTACGACATTGCTTTGCCCTGCTTCGTTAAGCGCGAAACGCAAACGTAAACGTCAACCTAACGACCGGTGGCAGTCGCTTCAGCTTTTTCCGGCTGGCTCGGGTCGCCCACAGAGGAGGTCGCGTGGACGTTCTTACGACGACATATCGATGCACCACGGCTGACATCGTCCAGGCTTTTTACGATTGCAGCCGGTTTCCCAACGGTGGGAGTGGGCACGAATAGGAGAAGAAGAAGAAGAAGAAGAGAGAGAGAGAGAAAGAGAGATGGGTACGTTCGATGGGGTTAACGATGGAGGACGCGAGAGGGTTGGGCGCGGGGGTGAACTAATTGGTTGCTATCGCCGGCGAGAGAGATTTGTAGACGGGAAGAAGCTTTACTTTTTGATGTTAATGGCGTTGCGTGGGTCGCTGGCGATCCGCCGCGAAATAATTCTTCCTAGCAGTAAAACTTCCCCGTTGCCTGAAAAGGTGTGCAGTTAAGCCGCTCTGCTCCGAGCAACCCCGTGCAACGGAATTATTTGCAATTTGAATAATTGGATCTGCAGATGATCTAGTTGAAACGTTTGGTCCGGGGACATAGAATTTCGAAGATCCTGTTTGGAAATTTCTAATTACGATACCGAATTACAAATCTGACACGCGGTAGTGTCCCAATAAATTTAGAAGATTCTGCTTGTAAATTTGCAATTACAATATTCAATCTAAAACACATACACATGTTTAATGAATTATCGTTGTTTAATAGCTATTGATATTTAATATTAATGTTCAGTAAGGAACAGCGTTGCAGTAGAAGCAGCAAACATTGCCAAACACACTGTAGAATTTGAAAGATTTTACTCGTAAATTCTGAATTATGGACTTTGATGTGTCCAAGGCCACTAAATTGAAGTAGCTGCTGATCTTTGGTACAAGATAGGGAAACAGAGCCGGAGTGTATATACACAATGATTTAATTCAATCTCATGAATCACGATCTCACGCGATAGGCAGGTCTCGAGCCTCAAGTTGGAGAAGAAGCGTTGCAGATAATTATCCTTAATTACGTCGGCGGAGGTTAAGGCTCGCGAACACCCTGGCCAATTATCATAGCTAACAGAATTTGCAAGGTGTTTCCGTTTGCTCTTACGCGCGTCTCTGTCAGCCATCGAGCATTCAAGAGGCAACGTGACGAGCGGCTATTAATCATTTCGCTGGCAGAGTTAAACACGAGTGAAACAGCTGATGATAATACGGGCTACTGGAACTCGTCGAGCTCTTTGTGCCAGAAGCGTGTGAACTTGTTCGCGATAGTCCAATTGGAAGAACTTGAACTTTTGCCTGTTCTTTTATGTGTGATAAGATCGTTTCTTTTTTTTCTTACAAATTCCCATGTATTAGAATTTCAACGTAGCTGTGAGAGAATGTTTGTAGTAATTTTTAAAATCACGATTATTTGTTTTTTTTTTTTTTTTTTAAGGAAATTGACCGTCAGTTACGCGTGTGAGCAATGAAATTGAGAAAACAAAGAGTAAACTCAGTTAATTTAGCTTTTCTGGTCCAAATGTATTCGTTGCGTCGTGAAGAATTCGCATCACGAGTCCCTTACACCGTGTTCAAAAATTTAACGTGCAATTGCAAACAACTGTAAAGTTGTTTCGATGAAAACCTAATTGGTCGAAACCGGAATAACACTTCCACAATAATTTCTACCACCGTTCTCCACGATCCACTTAAACCTTCTGTGCCGCATTCCCGCAGCCTCTCATCGTGAGTAGCGCGCACTTCGACGATTAATCTCTCCGGAGCAAGATCAAATTAAATCACACGGGGCGTCGTTCTCTCGGGCACTCGTACCTTTAACCATGTGGGTGCAGGCCGGCGCAGTCAGCGTACCATGCCACGTACCTCCAATTTCCATCGTCCAGTTTCTACTTCCGTGACCCGTGCCACTGTCGGTCAATTACGGCGCGCCGTCTGCACCGCGTTGCACTTTGCAACGCTATTTATCAATGCCACGGATCGCGCGTACGTGTGTTCCGCGTCTGCGCGGGTCAACAAGGATACACGATATTTTCCATAACCCTTGAACCCGGCCCAGAATATCCGGACCAGCTGGCCGACGTGGACGTCGGAGTAAATCGTGTACCACCGTTTCGGCCGAGAAACAATTTCCGCGATAGTCGGTTGTTCGGTTGCTGTTCGGCTGCCAGTAGACATTACTGTTGTCGGCTCTCTCCGCTCTCGTGTTTTGTTCCGTTGATTTATTTCCAAGTAGATGCTCGATGTGTTTATGCAAATTCAGATTTCTACGAATACAATTAACGCCTTTGTGCTTGACATTTACGGCACGGTGGCCGTGGTCCAGCGCCAGGTTTAACCGCTTGCGTCTGGCAGCCGATTGCGGACCGTAACGAGTGACCAAACCGCATACGGTAATTCGTCGCTTTCTTTTCGAACTCGTCGGTGTGATATCACTGGATGGAAATGATCGAGAAGCAATAAACTTATTATCTGTTTTGCCTGGGTTATACTTAAAGTATACTTAAAACTGAGGGAATATTGCAATCTTGGGAACAAAAAATTCTCGACGTGCGCAAGAGGCTAAACACCGAGTATGATGGTTCACGTGGTCGACGAGACGTGTTTTTTTCTCTGTCGCTCGAGTCACTGTGTGTCGTTCGTTGATTCTTCAATTTGAAATAAAAAAAAAAAAAAAGAAACAATTTTAATGATTCACCATCAACGAAGTTTTTCTTGATAATTCTGGTCGCGTTATCGAATCGTGGGAATGTTTGTGGAGGTCTTTGCCGCGTATGTTAGCTAGATTCTTCGATGGAGGATACTTCAAGTAGGACGTGAGAATGTGGTCTTGGTGAATTCGTGCAGAGATCCTCGCGGTATTCCTAGTGATTTGCGACCGCTTTGGCGAAACGTGTCAACACATCTTTATCGTATTCGTGCTAAACATTTAATCCTAATTATTAATCAATCGTCGATCCCAATGCGAGACGTAAATTGTTTTTAAATATTGCGCAAAGTATTTGCGCGTTCTATTCTTCCAAAATAATCTCTTCAACTGTAAAATATAACGCACGACTAACGCAAGACTTTCCCTCGTACAATAAATCCACGTTTCGTTCCAATAAACTCACTTAACCACGTCGTATCGAAATCACAGAATCAGCCATAAAGCAAACCTCTAATTTCTTTAATGTCTCTCGTCGATTTCCCTCGTGCTTTTTCGCAATATCGTGATATATCGTTAAAAAAAAAAAAAAAAAAAAAAAAAAACTCAGTCGAAATCGTGGAATCAGCCATAAAGCAAGTCTCTAATTTCTCACGTCTCTCTCGTGCTTTTTCACGATATCATGACACGTATTTATGCGCAGCTGTGCTCGTCGTCGCGACAGATACCGATTTAGAAAGAGAAACCTAAAGACTACTCTCTTTGGCGTTCGAAGCTTGTTGTTGAAGCTTGAGTACGCGACTTTCATTGTAGCCTACCGTTCGGTAACTTGTCCGACGATCGGCTGAGCAATCGGCTCGCGCAAGCAAATGAGTTTCCCCCGGTAATGTCTGGAAATTATCGAAACATGGGCCGTACCGAGCTGACGAAATTTTTGCACAACAGGCAGGCAGAGATCGGTTTCGAACGGTTTCGCAAACTGCTCGGATCGCGGATCGCGATTACTGTAATTTTTCGTTCTATCGGGATTACTTTGGCCGGGAGGTTAACTATTCTCTCACCGGCAGGAAATTCCATTGGAAATTCGTTTCGGTGGATTGTTTCGTTCGACGGATGTCGGGCTTTTCATTTGTGAGCGATTACAGGCTTGGAATTGTTTAAAAATCGGTTGGTTTCCGCTCTCTGGTGAAAATATTGTTCCCTACTGCAGTGATTGAGGAATTCTTTTCTGAATTATACGAGTCATTAACGAAACAGATAGATTTGTTATTTTCTTCTTTTTTTAATACTGTCATGTGTTAAACGCCACAGTGGTGTATTTTTATAAATATTCCAAAACGATTGAAGTAGGAAGAATACTATCGATCGGAAAGTTTTAAATAGTATATAGACAATTCTATAAAACGAGAAATGCGTTCTATTTTCTTTAAAAGTAATATTTATTTTAGAGAATAGTAATAATCATTTGTTTTAACGTAATATTTTCTAAAAATTAATTGTACCTTTCATCGCGTCAAACGTATAATTCTCTACCTTATAAACATTCAAAATTTAATAAATTATTACAAATGAAGGTTGACGTTAAAGAAAAAAAAAAAAAAAGAAATATGTACATGTTCCATTTTCATTCTCCAGATCCTGTCACTATGATCAGACGATTAAACTTATCAACAACCTCGGCAAATACAAATTATTCTGTCCCTAAAAATCAACATAATAATTGCTTAAAAACCAAATATCCTGGCCTGCCATTGCTATATTTTATACTTTTCTTAAAGACTGTAATCCTAATGTACGAAGCTTACACGTTCGTTTCCTCTGTTATTTCACTTCGTTCCACAGACACAGCTGTACTAAATCTCAAATAAAGTTTCCTCAAATGAAGCTTGAATGAAAACCGAAATCTTACTACTAAATTCCTCCAACGTAATTACATTATTTCTTGATTCAACAGCTTGCCAAATAAATATATAACGGGCCGGGTGTTAAAGATCAAAACGATGAATCTTCGCCTCGGGCGAAGTCGCGAGAAAAGGAACAAACGACGAATCCTCTCGTTATCCTTCCCGGGGAAGCTGCATTTTCGATCGCGATCGCGAAACGCGCAACAGGCGTAATTACAGCCCGCGATTGATTAATGGAGAGGCTGCCGGTTCCAAAAATATCCGGGATCGGGGGGAAAAGGACTTTGATCGCGATAGATTTCACGCGGCTAAAGTCTCGCCGGGAAGCTTTATCTGCCCGCGAGATCACCCGGTATAAACTGCCGTGATCGCGCGAGCAACGCGAAACCTATTTACTCGTCATGCAGATGACCGGTAGCCGTTTCTTCCTTTTTCGCGGACGATCCTCTCGCCTTCGCCCCTTTCTCACCCCTTCCCCCCTCCAAGCGGACGTGCTCCTATCTTCGCGCATACCCGGCAAGTTTCATTACGGCGATAAATTGCGGCCGGCGAGGGACTCGCAAAGGAACTTGCGAATGGCCGAATCGATTTGTCGTTTAACAAACGTCCGCCGCGATCGCCTCGTCCCGCTTTTACGAGCGCGGGTACTTTCCACTTACCGGGACGGACCAGAGATCTTTTTTTCAGTCCGGGACCGTGAAACTGACTTCCTCGATCTGAAGAGACGTGGATGGAAACGAGCGCCTCTTGTCTTCGTTCTGCAACAGAGAGGAGAAACGTTTGAGGATTTTAATTATCGTAGTGGTAAGTCGCAGCCGGGGGTTAACTGGATCTTTCGTTTGCCGCGGTGTTTCAGAGTTGAATTTAGTTTTTAGAACGCGTGGGAATTATTTCTTGACGACTTTACCTGACTTATAGTTTATGGTTTGTCGTACGAACGATCATAGTTTTGTTCCTCCTTTCTCAAATCTTATTTTAGTATATTTTATTTTGTTGAGAAGATAGTAGGAGTGAACTTTCGAAATTGTAAATTGCTCATTGCGGTTAAATAGATCGAATGAATTTCTTGGTTCGATTGAAACAACCAGATCAAAATAGGGCCAAATTTGTTCAAATGATTGTACAATTATCTATCGATTTCACAGTAACAAAATTCCCTACAAATCTTATTATTTGTATAAAAGATATTTGTACTAGATATTTCATTAAATTCTGTCAACAGTTAATATTCTCTCTGTGAAGAACGCTTCAGAAAAAGAAATGAAACGAAGTGTGTCCATTTCTTCAGTGTCGCGTCCCGCGAAAATACAAATATTTCGTCAAAGCCATTTCTGTTCCATCTCTTTCGTCCAGACGCGCGAGTTGCGCAAGTTGCAAAAGATGCGCCCGGCAAAAGAACCGCGAGACAAGAACAATCAAATAATCAGACGCACGCGAGCGTCTTTCACGGTGTGAGCATGATAGTTGTTAAAAGCAACGCGTGTTCTGCATTACTCCGGGCATTTCGTTTTGATAGAACAGAACGAGACAAAGCGAGAGCGAGAAGGGAGAGAGAGAGAGAGAGATCGATCGATTGGTAAGGGTTGTGCATCGAGAGACAGCCTTAACGAGGAGAGTATGACTCACGAAAACGCGGCCAGTTTTGCCTGCCCAGAGTGTGTTCCTCTCTCCGTTCTCCTCTCTTCACCGCCGCTGTCACGTCGGTTTTTCTTCGTTCCTCCACTTCGTTCGCCGCCGCTTTATCTCCCCCCCCCTCCCCCCTCTTCCACTCCTCCCGATTGATTTATGCGAACTGGCCGCCGGCAGTAATTAATAGAGATTACGGCCACGTCCTGAGAAAACTCGTATCCACGAGTGTGCTCGGGCGCCCCTATCGAGATTCGATATCGAGCATTCTAGTCGCACATGCACTCCGGCCGCATCCACCGGCATTCCTCGCTCCACTCTTTTTATTTCCCTCCTGTTTTCTATCTTTTTCGTAGATCACACGCGTCTCTCAGCCTCTGCAATCGCAATCGGAATTGCGCCGAGCTGAGCAGCGCCCCGTTCGAATCGGATCGCCGCGCGGACTTGCCTCGTTCCTGCTTAATGACGCCTAACGAACAGCAAGGATAACGATTTTGCAAATCTGGCTCCCGTTTTCTCCTCCATCTCGGTTTATTTCGTCACGATTCGTACCGACTTCCGCGGTGCCCGATTATCTCCGTTCCTCCGTCTGTTTCCGATTTTTCCGTCTGGTCTCCTCCTCGCTCCGTTTGGTCGTCGACTTTGGACTTGCGTACGTACGTCTGACCGTGGCCAGAAACTGATACGTTAACTATCGGGCTCTCGGTGGCGTGGCTACGAGCCTGATACGTTAACTCGATTTCACCGCGGACTAACGACGGAGTAATCAACGCCGGAGAAATTGCAGTTGACTTTACAAATGGCTTGGCGAGCTTATCCCCGTCTCGAGCCACGGCTAAACGGCCATTACGGGGACGGCGACTGGTTTTACCAAACTCGCAAACTCGGTGTGTCCGTTGTTCGCAAAATAAAACGGACTCGTTCAAGGTTCAAAGGTTCTTTCTTAACTTCGGGAATGGTCGCCAATTTTATGGAGGTTTGTTGCTTTAAATAAATATATTACGAGATTTAACGAGAGACTATAACGATAACTATTTACTTTTAATTGATAAGTAGATTTTTATGACGACCGTTTGTTTTGGTTATGAACAACAACTGTGAATACAATATATATTTTCTGCTAGTTCATTTTCTGCTTTCTTCATTTGAATTCGCTTTTGAAAATACTCGCAATACAGTAGTTGTAGTTATTTTTTGGAAACACTGTTTGTTATTCTTATTGTCGCTTTTTTCTTTTAAATTAATTTCATTCCACCTTGCACTGAAAATAGATTAAGAAAGATTCTAGTAAGAACTTGTGTGTCTTTCTTTTTGTAAAGTATAAATCTTTTTACGGATTTTGTGCCAATATTATTATTTTCAACGTCTTTCCTTTCTACATTAAAAATTTCGTGTTTCACCTTGTACCGAAAAATAGATTCTAATTTTCTAGTAAGAGAATTGTACACTTTTCTTCTTATTAAATATAAATCTTTTCTGTGTTCGTAAAATAAGCAGCAGATATGTACATCGAACCGAGCAATATTTAGAATATTTTATTCCTCAACTGTCCATTTTATAATTTCACCATCAACTCTTCGGCAACGCGATCAATTCCTTTTACAGTCGTTCTTATTGATTTCCTCTTGTCGTTGATCAATCATTATGTAATTCCCCTCTCATATCGAGTTGCCGCAACAACAACACATTTCCATCTGGATTAAACAAAGACTTCTCTCGGTATTCTTGTTTAATAGCGGTTGCATTCAGAACGCAGCTGCAGTTGTTTCGCCGGCAACGATTTATCTCCCGTTATTATTGTATTTCATTGATTCGTTTTAACCGGTTGCTAGCGCGCCAGGTATCGAGTTTCACGAAGAGGGCCGAAATATCAGCGTGTTTCCTTCGTCTTTGCTCGCGTAATTCATTTCATTGACAAATCGCGCTCGTTTGTTCGTACTCCAGATAAACGTTCGAGCGTAGCAGGTAGCAGCTGCGAGTAATTGGAAATGCGAACGCTGGTACCGTGCAACAAGGTTCCAAGGATATTTGACACTCGACACTCGGAGAAACATGGACACGAGTACAATTACGTTTACATGGTTCGTTTGCGCGCGATTTTTGAAAAGGAGTGAGTGGATTAATTTTTGGAACAGACGGTATGAATATTTTTCACTGTGTGCTTGACTAGAAAATTGGCTGGATCGTAATTAATATTAAAAACAGACAGCACGAAGATTTATTAGACATTCGTTCGATTATTCTTTCGGGAAGCAATTACTGATTTTTGATGATGTTTCAAAGCAGAGTGTGATCGTGAAGTTTCTTTAACTTTTGAAATTCGACGCAACAGATTTTAAATGTGCAAAATGACAAATGGTTGAACATATAAAATAACGAGTGAGAAAATAGAATAAACGATATATTATTATATGTAAGATAATATTATTGTTATTTCCAACCTATCGCGATAATTGTCAACATCAATTTTTGAAAACCTAGCAAAGAGTATAATGAAATACGAATATCGGCGAATGCTCGTTTCAAGAAAACTGGAATGAAACAGAAAATGCTTCCTCAAGGCTTCCACGCTTCAGCTTCTCAAATATTATGTGCATTTTGCGTAAAAACGTAGATTGTTACTCTTGCATTACGAGTTTGCAAATTGCCGGAAACTGCGTCTTACGAGCTTCGAAACATTCGACGTTTCCTCGGAATTGGAATTAATACGTCGATGTAATAATGGTCGTTACGATAATAATCGCCACACGTGTACGGTACACGTGATCGAACCCGTCATTACACGAACTTTTCCATTTTTCTTTCGCCAGTACGAGTGAATTTTCAATTAATAACCGGTGATAGCGCATTTCGTTCTGCTCGACGCGGGCTATCTCAACTGCTCCGACAAACCGATACGAATCGGCAGAAGCCGATTTTTCACGATTCTATTTATCAGCCGTGAAATTTCAATCTTTATTAACTTCTTAAAGACATTCAGTCACGATCACCGTCGCACTTTTAAACTTTCTATTAAATTTAACCAGGTGTCTGTTCGTATTCGAAATATTTCTAAATATATCTTAAAATATATATATATATATATATCGTCTGGATTTAACGATCTGTGACGAAATGCAGAGCATTCGACATGCGATCTTTTTCGTTATTATCTATAAAACTGTACTTTATTGGATCTACATTTTTCATTTTCCCATATCTCTCTGAGTAGATTTTGATTAATAAAATAAATGAAGGAGTATATAAATATCACGTTAAGTATAAGTAAGAAATTCGATGAAATGAATGTTTACACATCGAATGTTACACATCGTTGAAACAGTTTTGAAGTATTCACAGTAAATTAATATTCGGTGACCAATTGCAGTGAAATTTTTCTATTTGAAAATGTTAGAACAGTTTCTATAGAACCAAAAAAAGATTACATAAGCATCAAAACACTATATAAAAAAAATATATAAAGAATAACATATATTTTCTAAAAAAAAAAAGAAAAAAAAGAACACTTGCAATGTTAAATTTGTAATTTAGATGAAAGTCTTTCAATAATGTATGATTAAGTAGTCCCAAGTTTTTCGAATAAGTGCATATATCTTTCTAACGTGTAATATAAGTATGACTATAGCAAATAATCTTACTTTCTACTCTATTGCCCTGTAGTACATAAAGCTTATACTCCCATAAAAACACGTAGAATTTTCAATTAAAATATTTCAAGATTACCGTTTCGAAATCTGCGTTTCAAAGTCACGTTCAAGCCAGGAAATACAAATAATAACGTTCGATCTGCAACGAATTGTACTCGCAATTACGCGATCGCCGATCAATGGCGTAGCATAGTACAGCATAGCGGAGGATGAGTTGTTTATATCGACGTCTAATATTTTTGCTGTTCCGAGCTTTCGAAAAATGTAAAACAATTTTGGATCGCTCAACGAATTTTAAGCCAGCTCTTTAAAAGGTGCTTCAGAAAGTATAAAAATTTGTTCCGATGAACTTACAAGTGAAATGTTTTTCAGGCTATTTTCAGTCAGATCTTTAAAAGATTTTTCAGAGAGGACAAAAATTTACAAGTAAACGACCTATGTTGTCAATAGAGAGTTCGGAATACTTGAAACGCAACAGAGGATATACGACAAAGTTTCACGAAATAAGTCAGCGTTCAGAATGATCGCGATCTTGTTGTTCCTGGGATTTCAGAAGTCGAGTAACGATTACCCCTGCGAGAAATCATAAGCTCCATCGTGAACTCGATCGGTAGACTCGGGCGTAAGCCGCTTAAAAGGACGATGTCCTGGCTGATCGCGTAACAGAACACTGAAACGACGCTAGGATTACGCGTCTTCTGGTAGCTCGCACCACGAAATCTATCCGCAAAATAAGCTGAATGCTCTGTAACGCGACACTGGCTCGCGACCATCCGATCGAACCTGTGGCACAATTATTTGTCGAGCAACAGCGTAAAGCGACGATAAAGTCGAACGAAAATACAAGACGTTGAACGGAAATTTTGTCATTTCACAGACAGAATTGAAGATAGATAGAAACGCTGAAATGTTGAGATCGTTTAACAGAAATTTTACAACCATGTAAATATGAATGTTGACGACGTTGTCACGATCGAGTTGAATTATATCATAAAACTGTGAGAGTGTTATTCAGAAATCGAAGCATGTCTTTTTAGAAATTTACAACCGAAATTTTAGGCCGAAAAGTCACCGCTTACTAAAATCATACGACGTTAGCCACGATTTCTCTCACCGTCGTTTCTTTTTCGATCAACTGCTTCTTACAGCCAATTGCTTCTTTCGATTAACCGCTTTATACGATTTTCTTTCATAATCAGCGCTTGTTTCTTTTTTTCATTAGTTACGTCGCCACGTAGTCGTTTCTTTCTATCAACTGTTTCTCGAGAGAAGTAGTTATTTTTCCTACTTTGCATACTCGTCCCTTCCTCAATCAAGTGACCACTTTGCGTGCTCGTTTCTATTCTCTATTATCTGGTTGGTTTTTCAACAACCATTATATTCCTTTGACCAAGAAAAAATAAAAAAGAAGCTCTCTGTTTTATGCGTGCAACTCTCGAGAAGAACTCGAACTCCAGTTCGATAAGTTCCACGGTACACGGAGGGACCCCGTGCGCAATCAGTCGGCCAAGGTTGGCCCGCGGTCAGCTGTTCGAAGGGGCGTCCGGGGGCGCGAGACGAAAACCGGTGGACGCCGGCAAAAAACGACGAAGAAACGGCCGGGGCCAGGCGGGGGCAGGGAAGAAAAAAAAGGGACCCACCGGTCGTCGAGGTTGCACCTGCCACATCGTGGCGCGGCCGTACAAGGCCGACGATCCCTGAAGAAACTCGAGGCGAAGGAGCGACGAACAACGCTCGGGTCTCGCCTTAAGCGGCGTCTCTCCTCGAAATCACGATCGATCGATCTTGAGATTCTCCTCGAATCGCGGCGCAGGCCCGCGAAGCCGATGTCAGCGCGATCGACATTGAATTTCATATAACGAGCTGCCACGGGAAGCTCTTACTTTTCGTTTTTCTCTCCCTCTTCGTTTCGTTTTTTTCCTTTTTTCCTTCTTTTCCTCTCGTTCCTAGAGACGCCGAAGTGGTTCTCGGAGGAATACGAAGGGAAGAGGCGGAGAGTATGGAAAGATGGGAATTTCTCTTCGACAATGAACGATTAATGGGATCAGGAATTTTTATGATCGTACACGGTCGAGGATGATGCACAGATTTTCGTTTACTTGGCTACTGGAATTATTGATGAGCAAAGTGCGAAACTTGTGTCGGAAGAATCTTCAAAAATGCAGCAAAATTACAAGTTGATCGTCACTCTCGTAGTTTTAGACTTACTGTTATGAGAGACGTAACAAATAATTTAAACCAAGTATGGTATAATTCAATTATTTCTTAGCCAAGAATAATACTAATACTAGTAGGTAATTCTAATACTAGTAATAAATATTAATAAATGTTATTATATTGTAATATTTTATAATATTGTAACTGTTATTATATTATAATAATTTATAATATTGTAATTATTATTATATTGTAATAACTTATAATAGTGTAATTGTTATTATATTGTAATAACTTATATAATATTGTAACTGTTTTTATATTGTAATAACGTATGATATTGTAACTGTTATTATATTGCAATAACTTATAATATTGTAACTGTTATTATACTGTAATAATTTATAATATTGCAAATGTTATTATACTGTAATAATTTATAATATTGTAATTATTATTACATTGTAATAACTTATAATGTTGCAACTGTTATTGTACTGTAATAATTTATAATATTGTAACTGTTATTGTACTGTAATAATTTATAATATTGCAACTGTTACTATACTGTAATAATTTATAATATTGCAACTGTTACTATACTGTAATAATTTATAATATTGCAACTGTTATTATACTGTAATAATTTATAATATTGCAACTGTTGTTATACTGTAATAATTTACAATGTGTGCTTTACGCATCACATTTAAAAGAATACTGTAATAACGCCGTCGGAGTTAAGGAAATGTTTATGCGTTACGAAAGGGGTTGGAAGGCCATTTGATACAAGATAGGAATCGACATAAAATCACGGCGAGAAAGGGAAAAATCGTGGTGGAAAGATCATATTTCTCATCACTGAAATTTCTAATTCCAGCTATATTCCACTGTAAAACCTTTCGCATAAAATACGGTCGCTTCGCGCCACTTAATTTCCGCACAGATAACCGATCTCCGTTGGCATTCGCACGGTGTATATGCGCGCGGGAAGAGATCGCCGGCAAGAAGTGGAACTACGATCGATCGATTTGATCGAGAATCGCGATTTTACGCGCGTGCGTGCCAACGTTTATGCCTTGCGCGCAATTCGCAGACAGTGCTAATTATCGCGCGGTTAATTAACAAGACTGAGGAACGTTTCGAAAGTGCAGTATAGTGGAAGGTTAAGTCGATCGAAGTAAGAAAAGAAGGAAAAGAAAGGGATGGAAGATACGCAGGTCGAGGAAATAAATATTTAACAGAATGCGTATAATATATTTAAAATATAATATTTGGCGTGTGAAGCAAATCTCTACTTTTGAGCTCAATTTCTTTAATTATGTTCACAAGAACGTAAGATTTGTCCTTATTATCGAGGCATAATCATTTACATATTTATTTTCATGATTACGCAATCAACTTCACCTTGTTTTTTTTTTTCTTCTTCTTTTTTCCCATCACCGCGATCTGGTTGATGAATATTCGCATAGGCACGTAGGAATTGATATTACCCACGAGAGATAGGAAATAACATCTTTTTACAAACGTCTGACAGGTATTGAGTAAGATTTGTTTGTACGGGATAAATGAATTATTAACGTGAAAAACATGGTCGAGTCTCATGAACGATCGTAGATATTTAATTAAGATATAACACGGCGTGCCACTAATGCTAATCGAAATGATTGCTTTGCGTAACTATAATTTTGTATTTTATTGCAATTCGTCGTCATCGTATCGCACGTTGATATCTGAAAAATATCCCTCAAAATTCCGCAAACGATGGAAGCTTCAGTTTTAATTCTCGAATATTCAACTCTCAAAAATCCCATTCAGTCGCGACTGTTTCGATCAAGTATTAAATTAAATTAAATTCGGTATGTTAAATTCGGACTCGTACAATTTTCTTTCGAACGAATGAATCGATACCAGACGTATCAGAACATCATAATCTTCGAATTTAAAATTCGAACACAAATTCCACAGAACTGCGATTTTCCTTCATCCTAAGGTAAAAAAAAAAAAAAAAAAAATTGCAAGAACAGAAGCGAAAAATTAGTCCTCGCGTACCAAAAATTATATACTATTAATTATATTTTTAGTATATGATTATGTATATGATGATTTTAGTACATGATTTGTATTTAGTGTATATTTATACATACAATAATATATAATAGTATATAATTTGTATTTAGTATATATTCAGTATATATTTTTAGTATATAATTAGTGTTTAATATATATGTAGTATACATACACTAGTATATAATTTGTATTTAGTACATATTTAGTATACGTACAATAATATACGATAGTATATAATTAGTATTTAGTATTTATTTAGTATACATACACTAGTATTCAATAGTATATAATTTGTATTTAGTATGTATTTAGTATATATACTATTTTTAGTATACAGTTAGTATTTAGTATATATGTAGTATACATACAATAGTATACAATAGTATATAATTTGTATTTAGTATATATTTAATATGCATACAATTTATATATATACAATATATTTAATATGCATACAATATATATATATATATATATACAATATATTTAGTATACAATTAGTATTTAGTATGTATTTAGTATACATACAGTAGTATACAATAGTATATAATTTGTATTTAGTATATATTTAATATGCATACAATTTAGTAGACAATTAGTATTTAGTATGTATTTAGTATACATACAATAGTATACTATTATACATACAATAGTATAATAGTACATAATTTGTATTAGTATATATTTAGTATACATATAATTTAGTATATATACTATTTTTAATATATAATTAATATTTCGTACATAATTATATACCAAAAATTTTCAACCGAAGTGACTATCACGGGAGAGAATTCGATCGTCGCGGGCCGCGCTGAGACACTAACAATAAACCGAAAGACCTACGTCGCTGAGGTACGTCAGATCCCATCAGGCATGTAGGCTAGTACAGCTCATCAGCAAGGCGGAACGATCGCGACGAGATCGCGGCGATCGAAGCGAGTCACGGCGCGTCGTCGTCGTCATTTTCTCCGTCATTCTCGTCATCGTTGACGACTCGTCGGGGTCGTTTCCAAGCGGAGAGCGGCCGCGACTCGCTCGCGCACGCTTAGAGAGCCACGACCAACGGCCACGATCCGAGATCGCTGTGAGATCGGAGATCGTGTTCGCTTTGCGATGCCGCCGACTCGTTACCAGATCGTTCTCGCATCTTCTTGCGATCTCCTCACGCACGTATGCGCTCGCGCGTGTGCACACCGACGTTCACCTCGCTTTTATCCGAACTCTCTACCGAACAACGCGTAACCAGATTGCCAGATTTTAGCGACACACGCAGATACTCGCGTTTCCGCGATGGCACGCTGGCCGTCACTCGTTGGAAGACGTTCGTCTATCGATTTGTCGTAATCTGTTTTTTTAGAGTTATAAAATGTGTTGTTGATTTCGTATGTAGTGTTCAAATGTAGCGTTCATTGTTTCTATTCGAAGTTCTAATTTCTATCTCGTGGCCTTTGCAGTTTCTATCCTAAATTTTTTAAAAAGCAGTTTCCAAGAAAATATTAAAATGTTTGAATTCGAGATGATGAAGGTTCTAGTCCAAATTGACAGACTTTTTCACAAGCAATGAAAGACAATGTATACGATATTCTGAACAACACACACACACACACACACACAGTAGGCTTTAAAGAACGCATATTTTCTGCTAATGATAATGAACTTTGAATATCAATCAATTATAACAATGTAACGTATAAATATCTCAAAAGTTTCAGGACACATATCTGCTTGCTTGTGTCCTGAAACATTTGAGATAGTTGAAAAGCAAGAATCTGTAAAGCGTTAGAACTGTATTATAAGGGAACTTAAGGAAACTTTTGAGATATTTGAAGAATCTGTAAAGCGTTAGAACTGTATTATAAGGGAACTTAAGGAAACTGTTGAGATATTTGAAAAGCAAGAATCTGTAAAGCGTTAGAATTATATTATAAGGGAACTTAAGGAAACTTTTGAGATATTTGAAGAATCTGTAAAGCGTTAGAACTGTATTATAAGGGAACTTAAGGAAACTGTTGAGATATTTGAAAAGCAAGAATCTGTAAAGCGTTAGAACTATATTATAAGGAAACTTTTGAGATATTTGAAGAATCTGTAAAGCGTTAGAACTGTATTATAAGGGAACTTAAGGAAACTTTTGAGATATTTGAAAAGCAAGAATCTGTAAAGGACGTTAGAACTATATTATAAGCTATTGACAATTTTGCATTTCATTGTCTATGGCAGATAAATGTCTCCCCGATACCTATAAACACTCGCATCGACCGGAACAATTCCAATTCCAGCAGCTAATAAATCTCGCGCGTCGCGCTTGTCAACTGGCTCGTGGCGCGTCTAAATTCGCGGGAACGTTTCCGCGTGCAATTGAAGGGAGAAGGAGGGCCTTCTCTCGGCTCGCGGGGAGGGAAAAGAAAAAAAAAAAAATGCTCGCGCGCCGCGGCGAACGTGATTTACCACCTTAATACGTTCGGGGCATAATTCGTTCCACGGACAGTAACTAGGCAGTTGACTGGGCTGTAACGGTTCAGGTGAAACGCGCAAAGGGCTCGAGCCATTCTGTGATAATCGTCAGCGCAACGGGCACTGGCTCGAGAGAGAGAGAGAGAGAGAGAGAGAGAGAGAGAGAGAGAGAGAGAGAGAGAGAGAGAGAGAGACAAGAAGGGGGTGAAAAATCGCTACGAGCCACGGAGAACGTTTTTACTCTTCATTCAGAGAGAGAGAGAGAAACGAAGGATGGAGGATTCGACGAGCGGCGCTGCGAGGAAATACACAAACGGCGTTGCAAATATGCGGCGAATTCGAAAAAGCAAGCGAACACGGTGGCAGGTATTAAATGCTTTATCGCGCTCAAAGTCCCGGCGGCTTGCCTTAATATTCCTGCGTATCTGGCTTGATCCTGGGCAGCCGTGTCGGCAGATCGCGTTACACCAAGCCTGCCTTGCCTGATTTACCGCCGTATTCCCGCGTTTCTGTTTTCTACGGGATGTTTCGAACGTTGACTGCCTAGTGCCCCGGGTACACTGGTGTCCAAAAGTTCGGGGCGCTCGTCGATTTCATATTCAGGGAATGAATTAGACACAGGCGTGAATCCTGCATTGTTTCAATCATTGATGTTATTAAAGTTTAGATCCGAAATTGGCACGTTGCTTTTGCAGTATTGAACGTCGTATACTCGGAAATCACACTGATCAACTTTACAAAGTGGATGGGTTCACTGATTAATTTTAGAAATTGAAAGTTACAAAGACATTGGGATATTGTCTCTTGCAATTTTTCTTTAGAATAAAAATATTGTTCGTGTTGTCTTTTTACGA
Organism: Frieseomelitta varia; assembly: GCF_011392965.1. Lineage (NCBI taxonomy): Eukaryota > Metazoa > Arthropoda > Insecta > Hymenoptera > Apidae > Frieseomelitta > Frieseomelitta varia. The sequence continues at coordinate 722,424 of NW_025110608.1, read as the reverse complement.
TGAATGAAACAGTTTCTTTAAGAACTGAATATTGAACAGCGTAATGTTAACAAGCTTGTTGTCCACAGTAAATTTCAGTATTCAGCGTGGTGCCACCTACTCATTCCAACAAAATGCAGGAATCTATAAAAACGAAATCGATCAATTTCACTTTTTCATATTCGACTAGAAATTAATTAACGATTTGTGCTTCGGTAAGACAGAGATTCAACTTAATTAAAACACTCGGAACATGCGGTTCCACTCCATTGTCTTCGAGTCTGCACATTCGTCCAGCTAGCCACACGATTTTCCACACAGAGAAATCGGTTGCGCGCGAAGGCATACACACCGGCGCATACCTGTCCGGATTCTCGGGCAGGTGCAACGTCTTCGTGGAAGCGGAGTAATCGGCGTGGAAAATCAACGTGGACGATCGTCGTGGCGACTCGTCTCGGGTTTCAGCATAAAGCAATTAAAAGTCAACGATCGGCGCTCAATGTGGATGGTGGCGCGCGTCCATCTCTATGAAATACGCGATGCTCATTGTGTCGGCGATATTTCCCAAGGCCTTATCGTCCGCCTTATCGCGTTATGACGGATCGCCGGTAAAGGGAGAACCTCCGTTTAATGCGCGAATCATTAAGCGAACGCGTACAAATTATCGCTCGGGCATCGTCTCCCCAAAAGAGTTATGGATGGTGTCGGAAATCATCTGTTACCGCGTTTTCCACGTGGCATTTCTAGAGAAATCGATACCGCGACAGTAATAGCGCCCGTGTGAAACTCACCACTGCTGTTCTTTCTTTCTTCGATTCATGGTACCGGTAAAAGAGTTATGCGTGTGCGTACGCGTTGACTTCGATGTTACGAAGAAAGAGATTTACACGCAGTCACGCGAGATTTAATTATTTAAAGCGGAGGTATTTTCAGATTTCGTTATAGCACCGTACTACCTATACAGAGTAGATATATCAGGAATATATTATGGGTTTGGGATGAAATTTAGGATAGAACCATACTTTAATAACCAGAACTGTCAGAACGATCAAAAATGACCAATTTTTGTTACATATTTCATAGATATAAAACAGTGTATTTCTAGAGACTCTAAAATGATTCTTCGTGAAATACGCAAATTAAAGCTTGCGTATCCCATCGTATCATAAGGATTTTCTGTTTCTTTTACTTTAATGTCTCTAATGGTAATTTTATGCTTTAGTCATGCAGTAGTTTTAATGTTAAGAAGTGTTCAATGTAGATGAATATCAGAGAATGTAAGAAGGCAAGAAAATTACGAGGACAGTTTACCATTAACGAAGATAGTGATCGCGCTTATAAAAATAGAAATTTATTTTATATTGGAAAAGAAACATTTACGGTTGGTACGTACATGCATAGCTAGATTATTCAAAAAGTGTACGAAAGTGAATAATATCGTCAATACGATACGGGAAAATATTATTAAATAAAAAAGAGTAGCAACAAATTACGCGTATTTGTCGCAAACGTTCTACACGATACGTAGAATTAAGAAAGATATTTTTTTTTCTCAATTAAAGTGATCAGTAGCCTTTCTAAACTCTAAAGAAAAAAAAAGTTCACTCGTTGCGTCCAGAGTTTTCTCTAATTAACACCACTTTTGAAGCCGTAATTAATCCGCGGAACTAATTAATATCAACTCGATCGATACATCGTCTAGATAAAAAGCAGTCCTTCCATTTTGACATTTCGCAATCAGAATTCCATTGAATATGTATGTTTCCATCAATTACACTGTCATTTCTAATTTTCTCCCGAGTATCGGACTTCGTCACGACAGGTAGAAAACTATAAAAAATTATAAAATTATAAAAAATTATAAAAAATTATAAAGTTATAAAAAATTCAAATTCAAACACTGTAATGCCATGTGTCAAATTTTCAGCGAAACGACGATCGTATTATTTGTGAAACAACCATCATTTGCTACCACGTTAGCGTCAAACACCACACGTTAGCGTATCAAACCGCGTGTCTGTTCGATCGAATTTATCATCAGTCATCGTAAAATCGCAGAGCGAAGCAGCAGAGACAACTTGCTCCATCGAATCGCACGACCGATGTCAACTTCGAAATCGTTAGGGCACCGACCACGGTGTTCTCCCCTTTCCACCCTCTACCACTCGTTTCCAAAAGGAAAAGAAAGACGATGTCTCGTTGGTCCGCTGTTAATTACTCGTCGGTTAATTACTCGGCCATAACTCCGGGACTGCTTGTCGGCCGGGCGATTAATTAAGAACGTACGCCTCGTTCCGCCACGGTAATAAGTCCGTTGCGTTTCTTCCGACCACGGACACGCGTGGCCTGAGAAAGTAGAAGAAAGAGAACGCAGAGGCTAGACTGAGAACGAGACGAAAGAAAGAAAGAAAGAAAAAAAGAACGAAGAGGGCTCGTCTTTTGGGATCGACAGGTGTGACAGCCACCGTGAGAAATCGACAGGCCTGGCCTGAAGAGAGAAAGAGAGCTGATCCCGCTGGAAATAACGGCGTGATAGAGTCAGCTGCGCTGAATGGAAACCACGACGTGGTTCTGGAAGACGTAAGTCTTCGATCCACGATCCGAGGAGATATCGCGGCCGCTTTAACTGCTTCCCTTCGCGGAATGTCCGATCGTTTCGCGAGCGAGCGTGGAGTATGAGATTACCGGTGTATGACAACCGCTATGCTCCCTCGGCGCTATAAAACTTCAACTCGCGGCGTTAGTCTTTGGTCGCTGGTCGAATCGCGATTGCCGATGGCCTCCAGACGTTTTGAACTCGTTCCACGGCGCTCAGCACTTTTTGAATCCACCCTTTTTTGCGCCCGCTTGCCGCGGGAAACGTTCGGCGAATGTGATACAGTGGGAAGAGTGTCTGTTTTTCTCGGTTTCTTTTTTTTTTTTTTTTTTTTTTTTTTTTTTTTCTTTATTTTAATACAGATTGCGAGTGTCAAGTTTCCTTCTTGGTAAACTGACGGTAGTTGATTTTTACGAGAATGCTGTTTATAATCGAAATAATATCGTAGTCGATGGATGAAGGACTACGAAATGAAGATAACTGAATTGAATGCAAATTCAATTTTCACGAAAGTGCAATGATGCTTATAATCGAAATAACATCGTGAAATAAATGATATTGTAATACTTTGTAGTGTTGAAATCTTCAGCAAAGACTTAATTGCACTTAATTTTGATATCAAATAAAGAAACAATTTTTATTGGCTTTCATTGGCAGTACAGCAGATCTTTCTGGAAGAAACTAAAGGTATGATTTATTGTGATGTTTCTCCATAATTTCTCTAAAATGAGAAATCCTGGGCATGTTACAATAATTGTTTAATCATTGATGATTTGTAAGAAGTGAATGTATATTTAGAAGAATTAAAAATAAAACGAGGTGTTGTTAATCAAAGTTCAACTGCATTACCCACGTAATTTTCTCCGAACGCTAAATGCATAGTTGCGGTTGTTTTTGTGATTTGTTTTTTAAATTTGAACTATCTTGATGATTTGAGTTCTATTAATATCTATTGATGCTGAAACTACATATTTCTTAATGAGTTATAAGTTCTTTTTAAATTTTTTATGCTTCTCTTTTTGTCAATTTGTTAATTCGTTCAACGTGAAATGACTTGAATGCGAGAACAGATGAGATGCAACGGCTCATGGTTACAAAGTTGCAGAACCAGTTAAGATCTTATCTTCTCGCATATTAATTTCATCTGGAGGTACATTTTTTCCCTAAATTAAATTCCGATAAATTAGACTTCTGACAAATTAAGCACAGTTCCTTTCATTCTCGAGTTTATGCAATCGCAAATTTCACGCTCCGTTCCCTAATCCGTTTCTAATTTTATCCCAACTGATCGTATCGTTGATCACGTTCTAAATTTAAATTATTCATGTTACTCTTATCTCTTTGATTCGTCTTTTTTTTTTTTTTTTTTTTTTTTTTTTTTTTTTTAGGACTTTAATAGCAAAATCCACTTGTGGCGACTTTTATAATTCCAAATCGAATTTAAGCTCTTTTAATTTCACCTTTCGCAGAGATAAAAAATACTGTTTTATTTACTTACTGGCATTGTATGAAAATTGTCCAACAACTTATTTAAAAGTAAGTAATTTATTTAACGAGTTTAAATCAGGTTTGTTATTACAATTTTTCTTTCAGCGAATGACAATATTACCAATTCAACATTAGCGCAAATTCTGAACCGGCGTTCCAAAATTTAATCACAGAATCTCCACGACGATATTCCATAATTTCTGTTGAAAAATTTCAATCGATGAAATCTTCACAGCTACTTACACGAACCGTGTCGGATTCATTTTTCGTCTTTTTCTTTTGAAATCGAAAGTGAGATGTATCTGGATCGACCAGGGCGAGAATTACGTTCTTAGACACCGACTTATCGGCCGATCGAAAATTTCTCATTTACGGCGTGTAAAAAAATGGCCAGCGCGTTAAAGCTTCCGCCCTTGTGGCGCAATTATTCAAGCGAAACGTATCGCGGCCGAACACGCGAGATACGAGTTAACTTCTGTGATACGCGAATCACGGCAACGCGTGTTCTCCTTCGCTTCCCTTGCGTTACATGTAACCTCAAATTTATGTTGTTTCCTGTTAAAAGCTAGTCCACCATTGCTTGTCACGAATGGTACAGGTGTCGAAAATTTGAATATACAATTTTACGGCGTATTATACATATTTTTGGCCATATAGAATACTCTAGAAAAAAAAAGGAAAAAAGAAAATAGAATCTCTTCAAAAATAGAACGTATTTCATGTATGTATCTTTTCGTATTATTGTACCAAATTGTTGTTTCTAATTCGAAAACAAGAGAATGTCTTTTGACCTTTTTTTTTTTATCTATTTGATTTTCGTTCAATTTGATGCTGTAATCTTCGAATGATTTCGCGAGTGCCAGTTATTTTGTATCGATGGTATGTGTACTGACTTACACGCGATGATATCGAGTTTGAATTTAGTATTGGGGATTAAAGATCCGCAATCTAAAGGAAAAAATATTGTAACAATAACGTCAGATCTTTTAAAACTTTTCCATCGGTAGTGTGTAACTCTATAAACCTGCAACTGTTGCGGATCATAGTGAAACACCGCCAGAATGAGCAACACTTCTCTCTGCTTTCGTACGCAAGCCATTACGACGGCGATTCAACGAGAAATTAATCATAATAACGGAGAAACTAGCGGAGCAGTATCCGACGAGCGTATTCGCGACTACGAAGATTGATCGCGAGCGTATATTTACCACGATTCATACGCGATAATGATATAGACGTTCGTTTGGTGGAATGGCGGACGAATAAATCGGACTTAGCCAGTCGAGATCGAGAACGAAGAAATTGATTCGTGGAATGGGAATGTAGAATGTGATCAATTTCGCCACGCGATTCGCGTGCAAACGGAGAATAGTCCCGAGGATGTCGGCGCGAGAATCGAAATTTCCACGCGCTGGCTTCCTTCCATTAGTAGTATCTCCGGACACTGATCAGACGTTGCGAACGCGAGGTTGTTCGTACGTCCTCGATGCAGGATCTCGGGAGATTTACGAACGACTGTAGGCGATCCTTCTCTGCTCTTCTTGCCGAGATTATGCAAACTACGTCGACTGGCAAAGAGAAAACTCTTGATATCGATCCTCGTGAAATGATAATTTTGTGCGCTCCCTCGACGACCCTCGATCGTGTTACCGTTTGCAAGAAAAGCACAGAGAAAGGAGAAAGTGGCAAAACTCGTGTGCAGAGAGGCAAAAATGTTTCGAGTTCCATCTGTTAGCGCGATTTTTCAACGTAAGATGAGGTATTTGTGACGATTCGTCCTTAGTTAATTACTCATAAACGCGAATAGAGTCGTGAAAACCTTGTCCTTGATATTACGTAAAATGGAGTTTACATGCCATTTCGACCGCGAAGGTGAATGTTTCTTCGGATAATTCTTTCTTTTCGGCGTTACGACCACGAGCAAGTGTATCTGCATCTCGATGAGATAGAAATTACAGCCAATTACGATTACTATATTGAATAGCCATCGTGTCCATCTACATTTATAATTTGTATAGCAAGTAGCATACATCGCGTTCGTGGAAAATTTGCGTGGAAAATTGATTTCGAGAATTGAAACATCGTCTAAATCGTCCCGGTTTCGCAACAAGAAACTAGATTTCAACTAGACGTGATTTACGATAATTCGATCGGGGTGCAAGGTCCTCGTAACGTTCGCTACATGCGAGTGATTATTCAATTACAATAAATTATAGAATGGCGTCGTTAGTAATGGATTGCCCGTTACATTCTCTCCTCGCGCGCTTCTCTCGTCGATGAAGTAAATTACGTGTTTTTACGATTGCGTGGAAATGGGCAGGTCAAGCAATTATTGCCGCGATATTTATGCCCGGTGGTCGTTTGTGATTTAACTTAATCATCCGGCTTGATGTTATGTTAATTAACGTTTTTGCTACCGTCTATGGGCTAACGTCCACCACCGTGCATCGTTGTTACTGGATTATGGACACATGGGTTTTGTAAATAACCTTTCAATCGACGATTCGGGATACCTCTTTGCATTTACGGTCTCGCGGAAATTTACTGCTGGCGTTCATTTCGTCTGCGTAACACTTCCCACCTGGTTTGATTTCATTAACTTGAACGGAGGAGGAATTTTCACGAGTGGAACTGTAAATTTCATTTTGCATCAATTTTTATTCGCCTAGGCGTTAATGGAGGAGAGAGGATGTTTTACGTCCTCGTATGGCTTGTTGGAGTAGTGTTCGGTGTTATTTTACGTCAACGTTGTCAATCATTCTTGAAATTATGTGTTGATCGTGTACTATTTATGTACTTGTTATGGTATCTTGCGTATTAACTTATTAGTTGCAAGTATATTAACTTTGTAATATGTTGTTGTAGTTTTGTATACTAAAACTTTCGCAATGCAATGAAGATATTTTTGTAGCCATGCATTTTAAATAACATTCACGAATGTACGTGATTTAATTACTTGCGTTTTAATTGCAATATAATTACAATATATATTACAATATAGTAATGATACAATATATATTACAATATATTAATATTGTATAATATTATACAATAATTATACAATTATTAATATAATATAATTTAATATCGTAATATTTAATTCTCAGTAAATGACGAGAAACTTAAGTGGAGGCAGCCAGTCATTGTCAGACCTATCACGCAGTCAATACAGTACGATATTGCGACGGCAATGCGTATTTCGCAAAGTTTTTCTTAGTTTTGTCCTTTTGCATCACTTTTTCTGAATACGGATTGTCTGGAGTAAGGATTGTTTATGTAACAATTATTATGCATGCTGCATGAAATATTAATGAGAATAAAGAATTTTCCTATCAATTCTGCATGGATTAGAAATTCTAATTAAATTAGAAGGCAGTTAATGCTAATCGTCGCATATTCATTTCTAATTTGCTTCAAGAATGTCTCGCAAATGGAGAACCACGATAGTTTATCTCTTTGAAAAGTTTGCAAAAAGTCTTCTCTGTAAAGTCTGACCCAATCTAAGAAACGAGAAAAAGGGAGATAGTTCTAAAGTATCACTTCCTTGATACTATTATAATACAATCTATTGAGAAATTAACATATTCATAAGACACCCTTGAAAAGATAAATTACAATTCAAACGAATAGAAGTTTAAATTTTCCCAGTTGAAAAATAGTTTCCTGGCAATGACTGAACCTTTGTTCTCGTGGTCGTGCATAATCAACGTCAGATCGTATTTAACTGAACTTGCACGGTTGCACCCTGCGGATAGATGTACCATAAGAGCAATGATGGGCAAGAAATTACGTTAACGTTGTCATTGAACGGGTTTCTGAACGCAGGCTCGATCGAATCCGTATTAAAAAATATAATCGTCCCATAAATTGCAACGTTATTGATCGCGTGACCAAGTGGCAAGGGAACGCTAGAGACGCTGATATTTTAATTTTCGTATCACGAGGAAGGGAAGATCGTTCTCACTCCAGCAACGTAAATTATAACTCGCCCTGCAATCAAGGGCTTAACGAACCGGTTGCGAATAAAACGGGAAATATTTCGCCGAGTCGCGTCGTGCGCTCTGATAGTATCGTGCCTCGATTGGACTGGTATATGACTAAAGCAGGATTACATTGGCAAACAATATTAGGAATTGCTTAATTTGTATTTGCGAGCTGGATACGAGAATCACGAGGATTTTTTTATACTTCGATATACAGGGTGATTCTATATATATATATATATATATAGAAATTATAAAATTAATGAAAAATGTTGTTAAATATATTCTCTCGAAAACGAGGCCTCGGACGAGCAAATTTTACTCTTTTCTTCTTTTTTTCTCTATTCATTCTTGTGTATATATATATTGAATGAAAATAGTAGAAAATTGAAGAATAAATGTAATTTCATGCAAACATGTATAACATGTTTTAATTGACATTTCCACGAATGGTGAATTGCAATGTCAAAATAAAGAAAATTACTAAGCGCAAAGAGAAATTTTACTACACCTCAGCTGAAATTACAGATTGAACTTTCCCATTTTCATTCCACGATGAATTGATTTAAAAAATACGATACATCGATAGGCATCGAGGAAAGAGCAAGATTACAATGACCGAGCATCAGCATTTCTTCACATCGAGAGACCGGAGCTTATTATTTTTGCATCAGGCTTGATTTTAACAAATACAAATCCTCGAATCTTTCAGTTCTTAACGAGACAACGTCGCGACATAATGCGAAGAAGATCAAAGAAACTAAGAAAATTCAACGAGCCATCAATACGAGCGAACGTTGCTTTTCAAGCTCGTTTACTTCCTTTTCAAGCGAACGCCACGCACCTCCTCGCCAACTAGAAGATTAATAGCGTTTATTTATCAGCGATAATCGATGTTCGCTCGTCCCTTCGCGTGACCCTTGACTTGTTCGTTCGCGGCGGTAGCGAAAAAAAATCGCTTCGTTTTCTTCTGCATGCGACATGTTAAGACGCAGACGTGACGACGAATCTCTCAAGCATCGATTGATTAGCAAGCCGTATAAATCGATCAAGCAACGTTCCGGACGTGTCGGTAGCTAGTTTTCGCCGGTCCGGCGGACATTTATAACCGGCTTATCGTTACCGAGGGCCAGAAGAAACGGCACGCTCGCGTGGACATGCAATCCTTTAATGAAGTAACGCGTAAAACGAGCAACGTGCCGCGGCTCGCGAACAGTAGGCGCTAGCAATGGAACAGGCCGAGGATTATCGGTACCGCGCTGAAGAAACTGGACGACGGAGATGGCAGATGCACGATCGTTTCGTCCTGAAAAGGCGGACGTATCGTCTCGTCGCGACACGCAAAAGTCGCGTGTAGCAACAGCCCATAAGAGACGTCGAGAAAACTCGTTAAGTAGCCGTTCTCTCCTGAAGAATTCGTCGGCCAACGATTCGTTGTGACTAGGTGACAGTGGCGGGGATCGAGAGAGTTGGGCTCTGTTTTGAAACACAGATCGTGGACAAATCTGGACGAGATTTTTTTCTTAAAAATAAAAAGAACGGGCAGAAGTTGTAACAAATATAAAAGTAAACATTTCTCTGTGAAGGGAAACAGATAATTTGTTCATCGATATTAAAGGAGTCCTCGATATTTGTAGCAGATGCTGGATACTGTTTAATGAACAGTACTCGAATATGATGGATTTTCAATTAAGTGTTCGGGAATAATCTGTCTCCGTGGATCTTTTATTAAAACATTGTTCAAAAGTTCTAAAAAAAAAAAAAAAATAAGGCACTTCTTTCTATAAAATATACACGATAACGAGTAAATATACAAGTTGGAAAAGAACTTTCCTAAATACGAAAAGAACCTGTTGATTTCGATGAAATCTGCGTGAAAAGAACGAAAGTTGTTGGAGGGATAGGGATCTTGTTTCATTGTTTCATTGTGGTATGTATGATTAGTAAGGATACGCAGACTGTTAATAGGTTACAAAGAAATTGTGTTCATCATTTACCATTATTATTATTTTATATTATAGTATACGATAAATTGTTGTTTGGACTGTTGATTTCCTTTGGAAGAATTAAACTGTTTGAAGAATTTTAATACGTATATTTATTCGAAGCTCAACTTATTTTTAGCTCAACTTTAATTAAACTTTTTCAATTAAAAATTGAACGAGTTACTATAAATCACTGTTTCATTGCCACGTGTGACGCAATCATTTACATATTCAACAACGAGACGAGTCTTAAAAGCTTTTACGATGTTATCAAACGTTTTAATGACATCTGTTTTCCGGAAACAGCCGCTAATAGCTGACTAAGAAACTAATAACACGAGCGGGATAACATTCACTATTGCATTTCCGATATCATTCTTTCTGCAATTAAACGTTCATCAATTTCATCGTACGTAATGAAAGTACGTAAGGAGTATTTACTCGCGAGAAGATTATGATCAGACAGACAGAGCTCGGACTAAACAGCAGGAAACGAAAGCTCGGGCGTAAAGAACGATAGTTCCTGCTTCTCGAACACATTTCATTCTATCCTCGGATTCTATTCTTTAACGAGCGTGCCGCTTTTTCTCCGATCTGGCAAAAAACAATCAATTCCCCAAGCAGAAGCATAATACCCTTCAAACACGAAACGCAACCCTGTATTACATTCAACGTGAATTTCAACGTCGCAAGAAAGCAGCGCGCGCACGACGCGTGTAGAAGAAAATATATACGAGATAGCAGACATTATGTCTCGTTAAACTTTTTCCTCCGTTCTCCAATTTTCTCTGTCTTCTCTCTTTTATGGGGAAAAAAGAAGGACACGTAGTCCAATTTTTCCGCGACGTGAGTGGAAGCTCTTCCGTTTCGAAGAGAAAATGAAAGGAAAAAAAGCCGCGAGGAGAGAAAATTTCTATTTTTCGTCGAAACGAGCTACGTGGAGAACGAGAGTCTTTGAACGGAATATTAGGTGCCAGTTTCTGTCCTTGACTTCATGACAGATGAAGACAAATGCGTGTTACGATAAAGTATATACGTTGTGAAAGTATTGGGATATGCACAGTAAAAGAACTTTCTTTATTACATTGTGTGAAATGTTTTGAAATTTCATTGACACTGTATCGTGTAAATGATATGAAAATTACGAAATATTCGTTGCAAAGATATATTTAGCAAATTATTATGCAGCACGAATAGCCATTTTAAGCATACAATAACTGTTAAAGTTTGAAAACTGTAAAAGCTTACTTTAAAATTTAATAATTGTGAAAAAAACTAGTTGCATTGAATACTGAGGCTTATTAATATCTATATGTACAGTATAATAAGAGTTTGTAGTGTAGTTTAAATATTTCCGCGATTGTCGAGACACATAAGCTCGTATTAAATATATATCTCCCAATTTTTACATTTAACTATTTTAAACTCGATCGATATAATTGCGACAGTCGTGTCTCGCTACAGCGTCAATGAAATTTCAAATGTTTCATAATGTTTCAGTATAATATAATGGAGTAGTAAATTCTTCTGTAGTAGAGCCACCGTTTATAATTCATCTTATAGTAATAAAATTTTATTAATATCAATTAATAAATCATTGCAATCACACAATTAATAAAATTATCAATATCTCAGTTGTTGCAATTAATAAAATTTCATTAATATCAATTAACAAACTATCACACAATTAATAAATTATCAATATCACAATCATTACAATTAATCAAATTCTGTTAATATTGATATTGACAAAATCCGAAATATTCCACGAAACTCACGATGTAAAATGTAAAATGTTCTCACAAGCGTTCAAAGCACTTTCGCGAGCAACTGCGTACCCTTTCTTTCATTCTCTGTTTCGTATCAATTCGTCGGCGAATAGTTCGTGGCTGGTTGATCGAACAGCACGAAGGATCGACGCGAAACGTTGTCGATACATCACGAGGAGGATGCGAGCCACGGAGCGTTTCGTTTTTTGCCGCGCGACACACACCGTGGCTCGGCGTCGTTCATCACGCCCCGATCGTTCGCGATGGACGCCCCCGATCGCTTGCAAATCGGCTGAACGTGTCCGTAGTTGTCCGGGACTCGTTCGAATATCGGTAGGAGATCATCGCCGGATTAACCTCTGAGTAATGGCGGGTTAAACGAACGCGCCACGCGGGTTAAACCACGGCGAGAAAGGATCGAGGGATTGGAAGGTTGGCGGTCGAGTCACGGATTATGGGAAATTGTTTCGCTTGCCGTTGTCGTTTTCGGGGAAAGTGACAAGTATCGCGCATATGCAAGGGAACGTGGAATTTTACGAAGCAAATTTCAGTGACACTGAGATTAAGAAAAACGTAAGATGTGAAATTATTAACAATTTTCTTACTAATTCGAAGCTAATCGTTATATTCCGAACTGTTTAAATTGTTGACACGAGTAAAATAAGTGTAAAGGTAATCTTTCTAATTTCCAAAAGAGAAAAAAAAATAGTGAAATTTAATTAAAACTTTAACAGATATACACTTTTGTCTGAATGTTTTAGTACTGTGGAATAACAATTAAATAGTACATCATACGACAGAAATTTGTATACAATTTTAATTTTAACTTTGTACACAGTAGAAAATTGTTAATACATTACGTTATAAAATATACTTGCAGATATACACTTTTGTCTGAATGTTTTAGTACTGTGGAATAATAATTAAATAGTACATCATACGACAAAAATTTGTATACAATTTTAATTTTAACTTTGTACACAGTAGAAAATTGTTAATACATTACGTTATAAAATATACTTGCAGATATACACTTTTGTCTGAATGTTTTAGTACTGTGGAATAATAATTAAATAGTACATCATACGACAGAAATTTGTATACAATTTTAATTTTAACTTTGTACACAGTAGAAAATTGTTAATACATCACGTTATAAAATATACTTGCAATTCTAAGACTTGTACATTTATAAGACAACGTCGATAATCAAGTCACATCAATTATGAATATTCAATTTCTATTCTCACTCTCTTTAAGAAAAAAAAAAAGGAGAAAGAAAATTCGCATATTGCGCCTACTTATTTCTACGTAATTAAATTTGCGTACAAACGTATGTACGTACGTTCAAATTGCGTATCAATTATCACGTGTTTGTACTTCGTCTTCTGCCTCGTCCGCGAACAGCAAATACGAGCCCAAGAAGAAGTCGTCCGCGATCACCATGAAAACAAGACGAAATACGCGGGCGATATTTTCCCACGTGGACGTAATAGAATCGGACGAAGGGCAGAGCTGGCCCAACGGCTGAAGGGGGTAACCTCTGATCGGATCTGAAAGGATCTTGGCTCGCGGTACGCTATCGATCGTATCCTTTTGCGAGGCTCGCGCGCGCGGCCAGTTTCGTATGCAACAGAAGCTGCAGCACTTCGTGTGTCAACTCGTTGGGGAGGAGAGGCGAGTGAGGAGGGGAGGAACGACATTGTCGACGGAGAGAGACGTTTCAATTTAAAAGCGGCCCATTGAATAAACATCCGATCTAATGGCCCCGGCCGATCTATAAATCCCTCCTTTCGCGGTGCACCGAGCGGCGATCCGGCGCGATTATATCGATACGTTCGAGCGCCGCGACGTTTATCGCGCGAAACGCCGCTGCCTTCACGTCCCGAGCGAGACGTCGGCTCGTCCTTTAATGCCCTCGAAAATCCCTACCACCGTCCATTCTTTAAGCTTTCTTTCCTTCTGCTGTGCTCGCCGATTTCTTTCTCGGGGCTAAACCCTCGGTAAAGAATCGTAAGTCGCTTCGTGTGCTGCCGAGAAAATTTTTTTTCTTCTTTTTCTTTTTTTTTTTATTTTTTTGTTAGGGAGGAATCCGCTTGGAGTGTGACTAAAGTGGATTGTTTATTAAACGTTATATGTTATAGTTGTGTTCAAGTTGGATTGAAATGGACGTTCTCGATGAGAATACAAATATAAATTTGCACAAATATTTGCACGAATTTTGTTCGTTATTTTACTTGTTCACTCGTTTGTTCAGCAATGTTCACACGAGTATAAATTTCCATAGACACTTGGAATTTTGTTTGTTGTTTCATTCGTTCGCTTTACCGTTTCAATTAAGCTAACCTTTCAACGAGCTGTTTTTAACGAAGTTTAGACGCGGGAATTGTAAATTGATTCTATCATTGTTACAGAAATTTGTCTACGACGCTAACATTGTACATGAAGGCCAAGTTTCGTACAAATGGAGACACGCGTAATTTGACACAACAGAAGATTCATCTTAATCCCTTAAGAACCGAACGTAAATAAAGAAGAAACTGCAACCGCACGTACTCTATCCTCACCAAAGACATCCGCTTCGAAAGAAACCAAAAAGAAATAAATTCCAAGGATATCTCGAGAACACGCGATCTCCCTCGTGCCGATACACGCACGCTAAAAACCTCGATTCCGTAAAAATGAAATTCCCCCGTACACTGAACGGATACTACCGAAACCGGTAACAAGCTTTTTCACAACACCTGGCCAGCCATTTGATGCCAGAACCGCTGCTTTCCGAATCTTTCCACTTTTTCGTCGAACGAGCGCCAACCAGCTCTGACCGATTGAAAATCCACCGAGGCCTCCCGTCATCTCCAATGTTAAAGAAGCGAAGCATTAGCACAGCCGGTGGCTCGTATCCAATTTCGCGGTAAAAATGGCGCGCGCATCCGGTGGATCGCGGTAGTAAAAATCGGCCGGCGATACTGAATCCGCAGCGAGAGTCCGTTTGTAATCCTGATTGGCAATCTTCGGTGGATCGTCGGTCCACACGACGTGTCCAAAGGAGCAGAGGGAAAGGAAGGGAAGGAGAAGGAGAGGGAGAGAACAGTAGTAGCCGAAGAACCGCGTCGACCAGCCGCGATTGATTTATCTCGATTGCGTTTTCTCTTCGTTCGTTCGCGGCTTCTCGAGAAGGGGCTGCGGAGGATTCCGATTGAAAAGAGAGAAGAGCACGCTGTTTCGCTCAGCTTCTTCCTTTTCTTTTTTTTTTTTTTTTCTCCACCGTTCCACGATCTTCGGAGGACGGAAACACGCGTTACATCGTCTCATCGTCTAACGCTTCGTTTCGACATTTCTTTTTTCTTCGTTTTCTTTCTCTCCTCGTTCTCGTTTTCCTTTCTTTCGAACGCGAGACGCGCCAAGTACAAACCGGTAATCTAATTATTCCGCTCCCCCGTGGTCGTTCAGTCGGACCAGCTACGGCTAATTATCTTTATCGGTTATATCATCCACCCGGCGATCGCCAAGGAATTACACGCCATTTTCCCCACGCGATGCTGTACCTTTCTTCGTTCGGCTCGCCTCTGTATCCGCTTCGTTAATGCTCCGCCTCGGGAATAGATGTCCGCTTTCTTCACGAGGCATGCGGACTTTGGACGCGATAGATGCAGCGTGACGTGCGAAAAGTCCGGTTAGAATTATTCATTAGGGACGCGGAGACGTTCATGGGCGATTCAATTAGCGGAATTCGATTATCGAGAGCTCGCTATTAGCTCAGCCCTCTTTACGCATCGTGCAGCAGCTTGTTGCAATGCAGCTTGCGATCGGAAACGGCGGACGAGGCCTCTCGTTCATTACAAGGTCGTGGAAGTAATTGAACGACGAGATTGACAAAATGGTGGAATGTAATTGGATCTGGTTTTTCGATGTTCTCATTTTTCATGCGATGTTTCACGCGAAACGCGTTTGTTTGTTAATGTGTACAACACGTACGTATTAAATTGTAAAATTTTGTCACTTTTGCAGCGGAACAGTGATATATTTCTGTATGTTGTTTAATATTATCCTATGTACATACTGCTTTAAAAATTTTATACACAGATGTTACGTACATTTCAAGGAACTTTGAATTATTGTTTATCCTTCGGACTAAACGAACTTCTTCTGAGGAGTACTCTTGCTGTAACTTTGATTTTTAAATATAATCAATTGAAACCTAAATATTATGAAACATAATATTGAATATTACATTTTATAAAATATAACGTCGAATGTTGTTATGAAATATAATATTGAATTACAAAGTAGTCACAATATTTCATAAAACCTTATTTTACTATATTTTACAAAATATAATCTCGAACGTTGTTATAAAATATAATATTGAATTACAAAGTAGTCACAATATTTCATAAAATCTTATTTTACTATATTTCACAAAATATAATCTCGAACGTTGTTATAAAATATATAATATTGAATTACGAAGTAGTCGCAATATTTCATAAAATTTTATTTCACTATATTTTACAAAATATAATGTCGAACGTTGTTATAAAATATAATATTGAATTACGAAGTAGTTCACAATAACAATACACGTGACCCCCTATATATCCGTTGCTATAGTCTCGTGCATCCAATAAATTATTTCCAAAGAGTATTTTCGCATTTGTACAACTTCGAACGTCAAATCGACGCGGCATTATCAAGAATCGTCATTATCCCCGCAGAAAGGGGGATGATTTCGTTTGCTTGGGTTATCATACTGCGAGATAAGGCGACTGAATCGACTGTTGGAGTGGACGATGTGTCCCTGGAATATGGCAGCCGGTGATCGGACGATAGCCGGTGAAATCGATTTGCGGTCGAACATCGTGGCTTCGCGTTTGCCCCGATGCCTGTCATTACTCTCTGTGTAAACATTCCAGCCTCGTGCTCCACGCTAAATTACCCGCTTGTCCCGTCTGTTTATCGAACGTCGATCTGCATTCGTTTCTTAGAGCCAGCCAGAGGAATACGATCGGAATTCGACCTGGCACAGGTGGAGATCAAATCTCTCGCCGTTATCGTGTTATCCGCTGCTCGGCCCCGTATCCTTCTTTCTCTCGTTTCAACGCTGGATTCGAAAGTATTTCGCGATTCGAGGTTTTCCATCGATATTTAGAGATTTACGTGCCGATACAATAATGGGCAGGTTAAGCTGCTTCGGAGATAGATAATTGTGGAATTTGTAGGGTTGTTATCCGGTGAAATATTTTTTTTCTTTTTTTTTTTTTTGTTTTATGTTGGTCATTTAGAGTTGGGGAGTAAATGGGTTGAAAGGGAAGGCTTTGAATTTTGAATTGGAGGTCTATGAGCTTAAATCGTAATTCGTTGATCCAGCCTTAGATATTAATTTAGAAACTATATATATTATATTATATTATTATTATATGTATATTATATATAATAATAATATATATTATATTATATTATATCATATCTATGAGCTTAAATCGCAATTCGTGGATCCAACCTCATATATTAATTTAGAAAATATATATATTATATTATATTATTATATATATATTATATTATATTATATTATATCATATACATTAAGATAAAAATGCATACATACAGCCATTCAGCGTAGAGAAAATTAAATGTTTATCGAAGAAAATTTCATATTAATAGCGTCTCGCCTGACTTACGCACCAACACTTCTCGAGAGAGTCACCTGAAAAATTGTACGTGCTAGAATTTCAAATTCTCCCCTTGATCGTTTGAAAACAGCGAAACGCGGAAACGTGAAATATAATTCCCCAGTTAACCGCAATCCTCACGATCTCTCTCAGAATCGAGGATTCGTAATATCCGTTTCTGTATCTAGCGTGTAATTAAAAGGACGCGTCCTTGAACCGATCTGTGTGGACTACGGTGGATAACGGTGCCAATGAATTCCCAGGGAAACGTTAAAGTGTCATCTCCGTTTGCAAACAGCTTGTTCAAGGGCAGTTTGCGCTGCTCGCTCGAGTGTCATTACCAAGAAGCATCAGAGCGGCGTACCAATCGGCAGCGATCGAGGAGGCTCGTTCTTGCACGATTCCGGCCCGTTATTCAACGTGGAGGCCTCGTATAAAGCTCGATCGTCGGAATCATTTACGATCCGCTTTGTGGACCGAAGAATTCGGTCGTTACGGGGCTGGGTGAAACGCGTGGACGATGCTGCTGCCACGCTCGACGATTTAGCGAGGCTTAACAAGTCTCGAGCATAACAGTAATTAGCACTCTGTCTTGACGGTAATGAAGTCGTTCGAACGTGGCGTCCTCCCTGTCCACGAGTTGTCCGTCTGCGCGAGCACCAGCTGCGCTCACGTTCTTCCATTGCCGATCGCTTCTCTTTCCCCCCTGCCACGACGGCACTCCTCTTTTTATTATTGTTATTTCGTCTTTATGCGACGCGACACCGGTAGCTGCTCGACGCGCGCGTAAACGCGTTACGACTCCAGCCGGAGGGAGGACTAGGCTCGAGTCTGGAATTTCTGGTTAAGTTGGACGTTGAACGGGGTTATTTATGCGAGGTACGAAGAACAGGATGGAGTGTTGAGAGCACGTATGGCTGTTTCACAGTCGAGCCCCGAGGTTCGTGCGTTTCGAAATCTGGGTTAGGCTACGTGTTTGCGTTTAGATGAATATTTGCATCCTGGGACAAAAAATGGTACATATTATGCGTCGTAAACTAGAGATTAGAGAACGCGTAGACGCGTTATGTCAGAATTATCTCGGAATATTGGGCATGGATGTATGTACATACTCGTAGTATGTTGAATGTCGTTACCGAGAAACGCAATTTTCCAGAAACATAGAAACGAAAATATTGACCGTAGAGACAGACAGGAACAAGTTTGCGAATGTTTAATGCTCCTCAGTCGTACGGAAGCCATCGGAAGCGTAACATTCGGGCGAAATACAATCGGTTAAGCGCGCATTAACATTTGTAAAAATGGGTGAGCGAGAAAAAGTTAAATCCAGCGATATTGAAATTAAACGAAGAGCGTTACTGTGTGACAAAAACAGGTAATAAAAGTGAAATGATAATAAATTTATTAAAAGATCGCGATTATGGGAAAAGAAAAGGTTGTGGACGACCGTAGTGCCTAACAGCTCGGAATGAACGTGCTATAATACGTATATCAAATTCAAGCTTGATTGCGAGAAAAAAAACTAGAGTTACGACAAGTTGCAATGTTCGACGTTTTTTGAAAAATTGTGAACATCTGAAACAACGAAAAATGCAACAAAATTTTGGTTAAAGCAAGAGTAGAAGCTGTGCCGTTTGCAGTTTGTAGAGGAACATATTTATGTGAATAAAAATTGGCGAAGAGTCATATTTATCGATGAAAAGAGGTTCGATTTAGAATGATTGCTTTCATTACTATGTCATGAAAGAAGCAACAATTTCTGAGTCGTCGACCCAAATTTACAAGAAAATTGAATAGTATAAAGTATATTAAAACAATTGACGAATAAATTAACGCAAAACAAAAAAATTCATGTTTCTTTTGGTATAGTTAGCCAAGTCTCCAGATTTAAATATTATAAAAAGTTGTTGTGTTAATTAAATATTAATGAATTAAATATTAATGAATTAAAAAAATGTATGGTAAAACAGTGGAAAGAATTAGGCCAAAAAATCATTAAAAGGCCATATAAATCTTTGCCTCAAAAAATGGCTGCCATTATTAAATGCAAAAGAGATCGTTTTAGTAATACAAAATATAATACAGAAAGATTAATTTATGTCACTTATACATGTTGATAAAAGTATTGCAGAAAAATGCATATGAGAAAAGTTTTATATTATTTGTTTAACGAAAAGAAATTTAATAATTTTTAGAGTGTGCTATAGTTTTGTCCCTAGGTGTATAAGTGGTATGATCTAGATGTCAATAAGTAGAATAGTTTGCATGTGTTGAGAGTACGGCGCGGCGATTTTTATAATGTTCAGAATTATGTGATAAACGATATAATTAAACAGTTCTTTCTTATGATTAAGATTTCAACTGGAATTTCACGCCAGAACAAATTGGGAATATTTGTTTCATATTTTAGATCCATCCACCTAACGAATATTTCGAGTGATCTGTCATCTACGTGTCGTAAGTTTAAGAACGTAGGTTATCTTTAAACAACGTCAAAACTGTGCATTACCGTCGCATATTTCACCGACATTGTGTTGGATCAGTAGACGATCAAACAATTAATGTAACATTGAAAAGCGAAAGCGTGGAACAATGTCAAACGAGGAACACCCATCAAAGAAAAGGTCAACTCGTCTCGTGAAACTCACTCCGACATACAGGATTATTCCAAAGCAACACGACGAAACTTATAACGTGTGCACGATTGCCGAAGTTGAACAAAATTACCACAAAAATGATCGCGATTAAATTGAATTCATAAATATTTATGAATTCAACGTCATCCTTTTTAATTTCCTTTGCGATTTTAGATAATAGTTAAAGGCGAGAGTTTAAAAATTTACAATAGCAAATTAAACGATAGACAACGACTGCACTCTCGAGTATATAGACGAAGCGTAACAATAAAAATTCGAACGACATTCGTTTCAACTTCTATCGGATCGAAAACCAAGATCAGCTTGCTCGCCTCTGAATCGGCTCGAAACCACCCTGTAGACGGCAATTAGGCGTAGGATTCTCGCGGCGCGTCTCGCGAAACCGATAATTATCGATCCCTGTTGCGGTTCGAGGTGACGGCCTCGTGGTACCGAGCGAATCTCGCGCGGCTCGTAATTTCCCGGTAAGAAGACATTAATACGACGAGGCGTAAGGTTATTAACTCGAGCCTCCGCCGCATTTTTCACTGCTTTCTGGTGGCGCTCGCGCGTCCGATCTTTCCTCCTTGCTCACTCTCTCGATGCACGCATCCCCGCGACACGCACGTGAAATCAGAGAGAGGGAGACCAACTAGTGTCTCTGATTGACGTTGAATTTATGCTAAGGAAACGGCGTGTTTCGTGTCGTGCGAGGGATTACCCCCGCGATAAACTACGTGGAATGCAGCGCTCGCGACTGTTGGATCGCTGACAGGCCGGCAGAAGATGTTGTTGATGCCTAGTTTGGCGGGGTCTCGTGCTCGAGGTTTTGCTCGTTTAAGGGTTTACGTCGATTTATGTTAGGGAGTCGCGTTCTTTGTGCGTTTGCACCAAGGAATGCCCTCGCACCTGAGATATTACAACAGGGCGTGATTTGTATTCCGTTTAACTTCTGACTGCGTTTGCCCTGTTTTAAAAGGACGATGTTCAGGTTGGAAATGTTCACGCAGTTTCACGATGGTGAACACAGCGATAACGATAGCACAGAGCTGTAAGAACGTATTTTATTTGTCTTTCTGGTAATTAAAAAAACGTCGTCAATGTCGGCATTAATATTATTTTTCACTATCAACAAGGATCAAGATGTCACATAATATATAAAGAAAAATTTCAAAAAAGGAACGCGAGTTATAAAAATGTTTTTTTGATAATTAGTTAAAGTCAGTATTGAATAAGTAAGAGCGAAATGTTATATTTTACTATCAATAAGGATCAAGATGTCACATAATATATAAAGAAAAATTTCAAAAAAGGAACGCGAGTTATAAAAATGTTTTTTTTGATAATTAGTTAAAGTCAGTATTGAATAAATAAGAGCGAAATGTTATATTTTACTATCAATAAGGATCAAGATGTTGCATAGTATTTCGAACAAAATTTCAGAAAAGGGACGCGAGTTATGAGAATGTTTTTTTGATAATTAGGACATCGTTAAAGTCAGTGTTAAGTAAATAAGAGCGAAATATTATATTTTACTTATCAACAAGGATCAAGATGTTACATAATATACAAAGAAAAATTTCGAAAAAGGAACGCGAGTTATAAAAATGTTTTTTTAATTAGTTAAAGTCAGTATTGAATAAATAAGAGCGAAATGTTATATTTTACTAGGGATCAAGATGTTACGTAGTATTTCAAAGGAAATTTCAAAAAAGAACACGAGTTGTAATGTCTTTTTACTTTCTTGGCTTTTTGGCAATTGGAACGTCGTTAAAGTCAGTATTAAACAAATGAAGGCGAAACATTATATTTTACTATCAACGAGGATTGAGATGTTATTAATATTGCAAAAGAAACTTCAGAAAGAAAGATACAACTTTTTTACTGCATAACACAATATTTCACAGAACTCCTAATTCTTTCAAAGTCACATCCACGTTCAGGAAACGTCGTTCGATCAGGCGTTTCGAGAACGATTCCGCTGTTAAATTAGCGGTAAATGTCGGACTGATCGGAAACGTCATTACGAAGGCGTAAAATTAATCGGCGCCTGGTTGCGCTGTAATCGTTACGCCGCGCGGAAACATCGCCGGGATTAATCGTAAACGACGCAGAATGCCAACGCTCGCGGCCGTTAGGCTCGATTCGAGATTTATTCCTCGCGAACGAGAGAAGTTTTGTCCGAAAGGGCTTGGTGTTAATATCGTCTCTCGATCATCGTTGCCGCCGCCGTAAATCAAATCCCGGGCAACGCGCTGTCTCTAACGAGCCACACGGCGCGGACAACGCGCGGAAATTTTCGCGGAAACTAACGAGTTTAATCGGATCTATGGATCGCGTATATTTCTCTCGCGTCCCGGGACACCGGCGTGCACCGTACACCGTATGGCTAACGAGCCTGTAATTAAGATTCTTGCTGCCGGCCTTATCGAGCCGGCGAGACGCGGGAACATTGTAACGAGATGTAGAATCGAACGGCAGAGAATATGAACGCATCTGATGCAAGCAGATGCAACGCGTTTATCTCGCGTTCTCGTTCGAAAACAACCGGTCGGCTGTAGCATTCAATTAGATGGAGACGAGAAGTTGAACTTGGGCGACTCGAGTTTACGCGAGATTTTATGGTG
The DNA here is from genome assembly GCF_011392965.1 of Frieseomelitta varia. Lineage (NCBI taxonomy): Eukaryota > Metazoa > Arthropoda > Insecta > Hymenoptera > Apidae > Frieseomelitta > Frieseomelitta varia. Next base: position 699,689 of record NW_025110608.1, on the reverse strand, counting down.
TGCTGAACGACGATGTAAGAAGGAATTTGAGGGTGCTCGTAGATGCGCCCGTCGCGTTGATGAATATTTCGCGGGAGTTGATGGATCAACTCCGATACGCGGAGGGAAATGAAACCAGAGGAATAAATACGTCTAACGACACGTCCGTGGAATCGAACGATTTATATCGTCAGATGCAACTGCAGATTAGAAGATCGTACCGAATCGTAGTGGGAAAACATACATCTTTTAGCTAATAGACGTAGCTTCTTTGCGTTGATTGTCGTGGAAATGTTTATTGCTCGGATGTGACAGTTTTTCCTCTTAATATACTCGTATGATATAGTCTTGTTTCCTTCTATTGTAATTATAGTTGCTCCTTGATGTAATGTTATATTATGTTATATTATATTATATTATATTATATTATATTATATTATATTATATTATAGTATAATATATCATAATAATATTATATTATATTATATTAAAATATTATATTACATGTGCTGAATTTAGTATTTACGTCACTAGAAAATTAAATATATAAAACGTTGGAGGAGAGAATTAATTATTAATCTTTGGGCCTTTCTATGTACCGAATATCAATAGAAACTCGGAAGATTTTATAATTCCATCATTCTCCTATAATCAAATATTATTCTTCTATAATCAAATGACCACCATCCGAGGGTCAAAGCAAATATTTTGAAGGTCGAAACACAATTTATTCATATTCTTAATCGTAAAGTATTCGAATAAGCATATTTTCCTAAACATACGGATGAATTTTTCAAAACATACTTCACATTTTTTTACACGTGAACTGTCGTGGACAGGGGCTGTTATCATTTCGAACCACTCTGCTCCGGAGATTGGTTCGATCGCGATCGATAAATCGAATCTCTCATTCATGTTTGGCCACGCACGCACTGCTCGAATCACAGATTTGCCTCTTTAGTACCAGAAGACTTTGGCTCGCTGCGACACGACCGATCTCTAATCGCGAGCGATCTCGCCGATCGATCTCGCCGATCCATCGTGTCTCGCCGCGTGCAACATAATTATTGGCCAGCGGAGATAAAGGCGCGTGTGATGAGTCTCGAGATCGACCGATACAGTCGGTGAACCGATTCGATGGGATCGAGGAATTGGATCTCCTCTGCTGCGTGGAGGGAAAAGAAAAATTCTATCGATGCTTCCTGGGTTGTATCCTCGGATTTTCTTGGTGCTTCTCGAGCGAAGCGTAGCGATGGATCGGTTGGAATTCGCGACGTGGGCTTCATTACAAATACAGGCTACAGAGAGTGACTTTTTAAAAATATTTTTTTAAAGTGTTGCAAAGTCGGACAAGTTGGAATTCGTTATATTTTCACTGTTATTTGTGGCAAAATTATGAACACTTTTGTTGCAAGATTTCGATATTCTAAGAGACTCGTGAACTCTCTGATTTAATCTACTCCCGATGCTACGAACACGGTTTCTTTAAAATTTATTTCAACAATTAGGTATGAAATTATTTATTTTTCTGATTGACATACTTATAGAAATTCTTTGAGAAATTTATCAGTTAAATGCTTTCGATAAAGAAAAAAACAGACGTTTTATTCCTCGATATAAAAATGAATTTATAAATTAAGTTGATGATTGGTGATTAACGAGATGAATTCCAACCTTCATGATTTATATCTTTTTCATCCCTTCGTAATTTACGAAAGTTTGAGCATTGTTTGCGAGAAGCCGAGGCAATTACCGAGTTGAAACTCGATATAAAATTGTCTGCAGCTGAACGCTTTCATATCGGTATCGCAATAATGTACGTGCATTTCTTTTTTCTTTTTTTTAAATCGAAGCACATAAACCCACGAGTATAATTCTTCATATATGGCAATAAAGTTTGATCAGCCAGCCGTGAGAAAAGAAAATTTCCAAGCCGGTAGTCTCCTTCATCGCGACTCGATGCTTTAATCTTTCGAGATAACAATCGAACTTCCATCAGCGGCGTATCGTGGCCCGATTCGCGCGAAAGACGATTCGATCGGCGATAGAAACACACGATAGAGAGAAAGAGATTGGCAGGGTATAAGAGAGATCAGCCAGCTGCAGATACGAGTAAAAGTGATTGCTCCTGTGAGCCAGATGAAGCAAGAAAAAGAGCATGATAGCTACAATTCCAGAATAAGGAGAGACAAAAGATACATAAAGTAGGGCCACTAAGTAACTATTAAAGGAAGTGGAATTTGTAAAGAATCTAGATTGAATAAAGTGAAAATAAAAATAGATTTTGATGATAAAATTTAAAAAAAGGTATAATAAAATTAAAAGAATTATAATACATAATCAGTAATTGGTGGAATAATATAAATAACATGGATTAGTGGAATTGCTGTTTAATTGAAAATAGTAAAAAAAGTGAAATGAAAAACATTCGATAATATGATAAAAATGGAGTTTAGTAAGTACAAAGAAAGAGTATTATTTAAAATTATTGCGAAGCTAAATGAAAATTCTTGATATAAATTTGAGAAGGAGAAAAGAAGAAATTGATCTGTAAGAAAATGAATGTTACGCAGAATCTCGAGAACATTGTATCAGACATCTTTCAAAAGTCATTATGCAAAGTGGAATGAAAGAAGAAAAGGAAACGAGAGAGTGAGTGAACAAAGCGAGAAATAGACTGCGAAAAATGTATCACTATTCAAGAGGGCTTGAAGAAAAGGACTAAGGGAAGAAGTGAGAAACGAGCAAAACGACCGGACAACGAGGAATAAAGTGTGGAGTAAGATCGAGGAGCCAGATAACGAAAACTTCAGGGGCAGCGAAGGTGAAACACATTGTGAAGTACAAAGTGAAACAAAAGATTTAAAAGGGAAGATAAGACAGAAAGGTCAGGAACGTTAAACGATGCGAACATTGAATTACCAAGTAAAATTTGAAGCTGAAGAACAAGCGCACAAGCGCTGAAGCAAGAAGCAAATAAACATGGTGAAAAATATGACGGAAGGTGAAGGTTTTCGATTTTTTAAAGCGATAATTATACTTTGAACAACAAGTGCATTTCTACTGAAAATAAGTAAACCCTTTTCCTAATTAGTATTATATATTAGTATTATATTAATTAGTATTAATTAGTCCTAATTAGTATTATATTAATTAGTATTATAAGTTTAGCAGTATTAGTAGTATTAGTATTATAAGTTTAGTAGTATTATTAGTATTAGTATTATAAGTTTAGCAGTATTAGTAGTATTAGTATTATAAGTTTAGCAGTATTAGTAGTATTAGTATTATAAGTTTAGCAGTATTAGTAGTATTAGTAGTATTAGTAGTATTATAAGTTTATTATTATTAGTAGTATTAGTATTATAAGTTTAGCAGTATTAGTAGTATTAGTATTATAAGTTTAGCAGTATTAGTAGTATTAGTATTATAAGTTTAGTAGTATTAGTAGTATTAGTATTATAAGTATTTTACTCAAATTTTTATTAATTATACTTGAAGATCAAAGCTATAATTGGGATATGCTTCCCTTTTTATCGTCTGGTTCAAAAAGTAAAAGGTACTCCAAATTTTTGGAGCGAGAATGTACACATGTAAAAGTATAAATGTTTTGCGATTTTCATATGACAAAAGTAAACTATTGCAGTGGTGATTTCTTAAATCAAACGGAGGTGGATGAAAGGGAAATTGAAAAGAAAAAAATCGATAGCAAAATGATATAACCCGCAATTTAACATCACATTAAGGGAAATTTATTTCAACGATGCTTAAACAGACACGTCATTGGAAGGAACCTTCATTCCGATCCCCACTCCCGTAGAAAAACGTCTCTCAAAAGGACCGCCTCTGGAGGTTCGCTCGCCCTATAAAACTCGTTTTCCCCCGAGCAAGCTGTACCGTTAATACCAAGGACACGGGGGATGAAGACCCAAAGAGCAATTTAGCAAATTGAACGTCGCAAGGGCGTTATATCGTGGAAGCCGCGCGACAAACTTCAGAAACGCGAAACGATGAATGAAACTCAGTGTGAAGTGAAATATACGTCGGCGAGAAAATAAACCGATGAAAAAGAAGGGAGAAAACCAAAAAAAAAAAGAAGAACGAAGAAAGAAAGATGAGAAGAGAGAAGCTGAAGGTCTCGAGAGAAGACGAGAATGAAGGAGAACAACACCAGGCAGCGAGACGTACGAACAAAGGACGAACGAAGAGGAAGACGAGGGAAGAGCAGGACGAAGTAGAAGTCAGTGGCGAAGTGATGCGGCAGGGAGAGGGATGGGGGGGAGGGAGGATCGCGTAGGCCCGGTCACTCGGGGTGAACGCACGATTATGTGATCACTCGAGGATGCACTGGTTCTTTTTATCCCTCTTACAAAACTAGTTTACACCGGGAGAGCGGAGAACGAACGAAGGTGGGAGCGAGTTGGGTTCGTTGGGATGGAAAAGGAACGAAAGAAGGAACAACCGTGGCCGCGGTGGTGGAAGAAGGAGGAAAGAAAGCGGAGGATCTCTCTGTGTCGACAGCCGATCTGATTGGATTTATCAGAGGCAAATGCGTTCGGCCGAGGCCGTGTAACCCCTTTTTTTCACCTTGGCGAGATTAAATCGAAAGCCCCTCGGGGCCCTCTGTCGCTGCTCGACACGACGACTCCCCGTCTCACCGAAAGGGATTAGGCGGATGCGGATTATCGACACGGGACACGTCTGCGTTTCATAATCTCCCTTAAACGTCCAGGAGAAACTTAATTACTATACGAGCGGTGCGTGGCAACGATACCTGAAATCTTGATTAAAGACGGAGCGCGATATCTCTGTCGAATTACTTTTACTTTTTAAATCCACTCCTTTCGTTATTATCGCATTCACGAACATGAAACGCCGATGGTATATTAATTTTCGATTGTTGGCTGCTGGCATTGCAGTTTTTCTTGCTTCTTGTGTTTTTTTTTTTTTGTTTTTTTTTCTTTATATCGTCGATCGTTTGGTCGTACGGAGAAGCGATTGGAGATATTCGATTTCGATCGATCGAGAGAGAGAGAGAGAGAGAGGGGCATCTGGATTGATGACTTCTGCGAAACGAAAGAAATATTCGCGAATTCAATTCATCGCTCCATCGCGGTAGGAATGTTTGCGTTTCTCACGCTATCGAATAGTTTCCAGGAATGAATATACTCGCGGGTATAATTCGATGCTCGGTTTTCTGAACCGAGACTGTTCCTGGAAGGAAATGGCACGGGGTTACGTTAATAAACACATCACCGCGTCAGATATTTTAGTGAATACTTTTAGTGAAATGGTATAAAGTTATTGAACGTTCTCTTTCTATTCGTTTCATCGCATTTATATAAATTTTTTTAAGCGAATCTTTTATTCTTTAAGATCAGAACTATATAAATTTTTGGATCATCTGTTATTCGCACAGAATTGTATAATGGACTGTAGACTAATTATGAATTGGAACGAAAGTGTTTATTTCGGTGTTTTATATTTTTTTCTATATTATATGTTTTATGCATTACCATACCTTCGAAACGAACGAAACGAATCTTACATTATTTACGGTCAAAGCTATATAAATTTTTTACAAATCAGTTGTTGTTCGTAGAAAATTGAACAATGGATTGTGAATTTTTAAAATATATTCCTAACTATGAATTGAAACAAAAGTGTTTATTCCGGTGTTTTACTTTTCTGTGTTATACACATTTCATGCATACCTTTAAATGTTACGTAATTATATAAAAATCCAAACGTCTAACTACGAAAGACAACGAATTTTTCAACTACCCTCTGGCAGTAGAAACAAGCACTACGTTCAACCAGGATCACTTCGTACTAATCTTCGCATTAAAGCAACGGAGCTGTCGCTTCATTTCTGTTATCCTTGCCTCCGAGTATACATATCAACGTTGCGGCGTCTCTGCCGTACCACTTCATTCCCTGGAGCTTCGATCTCTAAACCGAACTAATTACCTCGTAATAACACCGATTTCCAAACGCGAGATCACCCATTCCGAATTCCTAAATAATTACGAGCCGCTTGCAAGATCCAGGTATTATTCACCTGGACCCGGGAGCGTTGTTTCAGGTTGACGACGCGTTGAAATCACTAGCCTGGAGAGCCGAGCGTGGAAACAAAATGGTGTCTTTGGCGAGCATCCGTCACCGCGAGGCTGACAACACACAACGACAACGTTTTTCTCGTCGCCGACGTTCCGCGGGGAAAACCTGTTCGTCATGTCGCCGATCTCGTCGATATATTGCCCACTAGGCTAACATCCCTAGGACGAGCGGAGAGTATTTAATTAGCCCCGGCCGAGCTCCACCAACGGCAGGATGCTTGAAATTATGAATCGCGCTTTGATTATACGAGTTCCGAGAGAAAGAGAGATAGAGAGAAAGAAGCAGAGAAAAACGGGCGACCAGTGCTTCCAAGCTTATTTTCTCCGCCGGGATAGCCGACGTACACACGTAGGTACTTTTTCCACGATGGTGGATGATTGAAGCCTTATAATACTCGGCGCTGTCCGCGAGCTGGAAGCTAAAAGTCCCGAAGAAAAGACTCTTAGTGTCACGATGCTCAACTACGTCTTTCTTTTTTTTTAGAAACGCATCGGTTCTAACTCTGTTCCAGATTGCTGGTTTTTGCGAAATTCTCGTGACAGTGTGTTTTGCTGATTGTCTGGAACTTCTTGCGAAGTTGGGGAACTTTCCCTCGAGGAATAACGGTGAATAACAGAGTTTCGGTGACAGGCGTACGTCGGAGATCAGTTTGATCGAAAATTGTGCCTCGGACTGTATCTTTCCATTTGCTGTTTTCGCTAGAAAGAGAGAAAGACAGTCCCAATGTGAAGCGGCGGCGGATCGGTAACGTTTCGTCGGAAGCGGTTCTAGAAAGGCGTCCGGCAACGATGAGAAATACACGGGCGCAGAACGTGGTAATAGGCAGGTAATTCCATTAGAATACGTTACGCTGTCTGGATGCGACGAAGAGGAACACGTAGAGAAGAGAAATAGAGAGAGAAACGGAATAAACGAATGCTGTTGAGAGAGAAGAAGGAACCGTGCACACGAACGGCGGAGAAGATGGGCGGCTGTAGAGGGAGGCAAGGAGAGAAAAAAGGATCGAGGCACCCCCTGGGGAGCCAAGAAGCCACCCAAGAAGCAAACTCTCCGATAACTTGTAGGACATACCGCGGCTTTGCTATTCAAGCTTCGCCAAGTAATACCATAAATATTCCTGGCCGTATGCCAGGATCCATGCTGCTGCGGAGAGCTCGATATGCGACGGCCGAAGAGAAAACGATAGACGAATGGATGGATGCTGGGAGGATGAGGAAGAGAAGGAGGAGGAGGAGGCCGGCAGGGATGCAAGTGGATCTGCGGCTGTGGCAACAGGCCTGCGGAATTATGCAAGAAAGCTTTTTCAGCGATCGCGAAACGAGGATACACCGACGTTGGGAATATTTATGAGATGAAATATGGTAAACCGGGCCGGCCGACACCAGCCGAGGTGAAATAGCGTTTCTAATTGGACGCCGGAGTTCGGGAAACTCGCGTCTCGCTCTCGTTCCCTCCCCCCTTGCGATACCACTGTCGCGTTCTTGCGTATAATGTTAGCGAGTTTCGTGACGTTTTCGCCACGTGAAATCGAAGGTTAGCCGATCGCCTTTGCGAAAGAGACTGTGGAGTGTTTGGTTTCCAAGTAGCGGCTGTTTGAATGTTGATTTTTGATATTAGACCGCTTCCTGCGATTGGAATCTGCGCGAAGAGACACTTCCAAATGAATTTTGCAGTATATTTCTTTCGTTTTCTTCTGAAATTGTTGAATCGTTGAATAGGTTTGTCGATATCAAGAGGATTGGTTTTAAGGAAGTCTAATTACAAAAATACTTAATTTAATTTATAAAATTTAATGGTTCAAATGTCGACATGTTCACTACGTATATAATAATCTCTCGGTATTATAATAAATCTCAAAAGATATTTGATAAATTAGAAAGATTAGAGGTCCTTTTGCAAAAATGTTTTTCTTTAAACCATAACAGAGGAAAAGGGAACATCGTGACTGGAGCTTCGCTTGTGCCGCATTCTTAGCCGGCCCTCTTCAGAGATTGAGAACGATCGGCCAATAACGATAATTGTCTTTAATTACGGAAATAATTGCATCGATCCCGATCTATAACGGTGCACCGACGAAAGAGGTGTGTCTTTATCCAGAAATAGCTCGTGCACTCGGTTGGCCGGTTTCGACCTTTCAAGGAACCTCGCCTGGCGTTTAGGATACGAGCCGTGATTTTAGATACCACTTTGCTCACCGTTTTGCAACCAAAGTGTTATTTACGCCACAACGAAATTATTTATAACCGTATTTTGACGTAATTACGTATTAATATTGGAAATTATTTAAACAGAAGGATGTTTACATTTACATTTCGTCGAAACTTCGTTGATGCGGTTGAATCGGCGTTGATTACAATCATAAACGTCAATATAAATTATAAAATTACGAACAGGAAAAGAGGGAACTTCATTTGAAATTGAAATTTCCAAAGGCAGAAATTCAATAACAATTTAATCGAATGATTAACGAGTAACGTGTCAAGTTAGTCAGTTTTATAGCATTTACTGCGTTTGATAAAATTTTTTCTGTTGATAAGTGAGAAATGGAGATTCTTCCTCAAAAAATAATTAAAGCTCCAACGATTATGAGACCCATAGGTCAATAATAATGTTAATGGGTGTCGACGAAAAAGGATTTAGTACGAGTTTCTGGCTCCTACTCTACTACGCCGTAGTGGACGATTTATTATTTCATTCAAGTGACGATCAAGATCGATCGATTGCACGGACAGCTTGCTTTTTGCATGTAATTACAATCCAATTAGCAATGCAAATGCGTAATTGTCGGGGAAGATAAATATGCACAAAGCTCGGTAACGTTGCGTTGGAATTCGATTTTCCAAAAACCTTTGGAATTCCAAATGAAACTTGGAAGCAAAGAATTTAAGTTAACACTTTCACTTTACTACGCAGTTCCTCTCATAATAATATCTATGTGTACATATACTGCTTAAATTTCTGATTCAAAAACTTACATAATATTCACATTCCAATAGAAACTGAACAGTGAAATTATTGATTAGTAGAAAATTAGTAGAGAAGTTTATTGACAAAGTTACGTAATTACCATGAATTTGCTATCAGATCACACCTTGACAATAGTTTCTCATCTTCACATCTTCTCAAGATAGATTACAAAATAGGTTACAATCTAACAGTACAATTGTATCAATTTTCAGGACAAAAAATGATTAAATTATATCTGTGAGTTACTAATAGTCATGGTGCGATTTTAAATATTTCATTAAAAAAAAAAAAAAAAAAACAAAAGAAAATTTTCACATTCACGTAATAGAATTCTATCTACAAAATTTCATCAAAATAAACGATCTAACGATCTTGTCACAGATTCATCGAGTTCCTTTTACGAAATTTTTATATTTATCTTAAATACCACTGGGATCTAATAAATAATAATAAGTAAATTAAATTAAACGTGAATTATAAAAAAAGAAAGAAGAAAAATCAAAATTGCTATGATTTCATATTAAAGGAGTGATCGACAGGAGTGTGCAACTTCGAGTTGCTCGAACACTGTCACGATTTTTCCGCGATCGTTGAAAAAGCTTCGGAAACTTGCCTCAGGTGTTTTTCAATCATCGGTGTTTCACGTGATGGAAACTGCCTGACGGAGTATATCCGGGTTTTGTCGCGGTTTCGGCTATTCTTCCCCAGGTGCCAGCGTGAAATCGTGATTTAGTTCTGGTTGTACTAGCAGTAGAGTCATCGTGTATTGAATGGTTTTCTTGGAAGGTCATTCTCCGTTCACGGGAAGCTGTTAAAGTGGGATCGTCACGCTCGCGTTTTTATTAATGAAGTGATTAATCGAGTCGGTAGACATCCCGTGATCTTGCAATTTGATCCTCTTCGATATGAATTATCTCTTTACTCTTCTGTGCGTCGGCTGCTTCTTCGCGCCATCATCCATTTCCTGCGATCGTACGCGACGATTATTCTTTCTAAGACAAATTCTATTCTAAATCCCTCCTACCTCCGTTCCTATTCTACAAACGTGACATTATATACATAATTGTATTTTCTCATTTGAATTTCTCAAAAATAAAAGTCCTTTCTCTCTCTCTCTCTCTCTCTCTCTCTCGAGAAAAATAGAGAATATTTTATATAAATATTTGTATAGTAAAATTTTCAGTGAAGCTATGAAGGGATCAATTTTTTAAAAATATAGTAGAATATAGTTAATAGAATAGCTTGCTGTTGCTCTAAATAACATGTAGAAAATTGACTTAACCATCATAACGAGTATCATATTAGTACACTAATAATTGTTGCATAGAAATCCACGATCCATTCTATGCCTGAATTCCGTATGACCAACGATATCAACTTCGGTTTTCTCCATCTCGATCGCGGAAATCCTCCACGGGAATTATTACTCTCGCGAGAGTTGCCGCGTGTAAACGAGGGGAAAAGCTGGGAGGAGATCTGGTTGGCTGGAAATGAAAAGGCATCTCGCGTAGAGTGTCGCGTCATCGCGGCCGGTCGAAAGGAGACGTGAACGCACGGTAGGAAAAGCGAGATATTTATCGGCGGACCGAGACCGGTGTTGAGGTCCTGTCGAGTCGTTCAATTTACAACAATTACAAAGCACAATGCAACGGAGCGGGCCGCGCACCGTTCACCGTCCCGTCGGATATTGCCTCTTCCATTACGTAGGTAACAGGGCTTTAATCGTCCAGATTACCACAGCTTTCAGCCGTGCACACGCTTTCTATCAACTATCTTGTCTTCCACCCTGGCCAGCCTCCTTCGGCAAATAAAATAAAAAAAATCATCATCCAATCGTGTGTCCGTGTACTGGCGGGGCACGGCCAATTTTACGCTTTGCAAAACAATGTTGCTGGTGAAACCAACTGACTGGCTCGTTAAACCAACGACAGCGTTAAGCGATCGAGCACCGATTGACGCGTCCCGGCTGATTTCACTGCGGCGCTCGTGTAATTACCGTTCGCTCGCATTGGGCAAACGCTGTAATTTCCCGACGACTTTTAATCTGCGATCGAGGAAGAAAGTTTTCGCTCGAAACGGCGAATTAACACCACCGGTTTGTGTTTTCTTAGCTCCCTTCGTCTTTACGAATGCAAATAAATAGAGTGGACTACTAAACTCTTGGACGGATCGGTAGGTAGTAGTTAATTGAGAAACGTTGGATCTGGTTGCAAGTACAGCGCCCTCTATACCTATGTAGGTACTTTATCACCGCCATTTTGTGGGTACTATCGTTGAACTGAATATACTTGAACGTACAATACCGTATCTCACACTCGTGTAAATGTTGTAATTGTAGATGACAGAGTAACTATGTAACACTAGTGTAAGTAATAGAAATAACATTTAACGTCAGTTATTAAACTGGCATGAATAAAAACATTTCGGTAGATGGTCGAATACTCATGAACGTAATAGCGCGTGGATATGATAGTGAATATTTAATTTAACGTTTTTAGAAAGCGAAGATAATGTATTATATAATCGAGTTAATTAAAATAATTGTTTACGAAACTTCTTTCACGAATGAGAATGTCTATTTCATTTCTTGAAAAAAAAATTTATCTTCTCGACGTAAAAGAGAATTTCTCTTTGCAGATTGTGATTGACAGATTCTTCAGATGTATCAGTTTTCTAATTGAATCGATGCGAAAAAATTTCTCGTTCTCGGTAACTTACAAATTAAAATTCTTAGCAAAATTAAAGCGAACCTTTATTCGTTTGAAACTCACTGATCTCACTAACATACTATTTCACAGATTGAAAAATCAGATCTCGTTTTAGCCGCGCATTCTTAACTCTGCACCAAACACTTTGTACTCTCTCTCTCTCTCCTTGCGATTGCTGTCTCTTTCTCCTTGCGATTGCTCGCAATTATTGCGAATATATTTCGACACTGCCTCGCCGGGTATGTGAAAAATCGTACGGCGAGCCAGATGAAAGCAAGTGGCAAGTGTTGTTGACCCTCGTTGCAACGATCCTTAGAGAACACAGCCTCGAAGAGGGATCCAGCCTGGCGAGTGGATGGCGAACAAGCAGCAACGCTACCGAAAACACGTTGCCACAGAGGCAAACGTTCGTTTCGCAAACGGCGTTCGATCGAGCTCGAATGCCAAGTCGATCGTGCACAGATCTCGCCGGTTATTCAGATCACCCTATGAATGGAGATGAAATAGCAGGCGGTGCGCTCGCGCGCGCGATGTACGTTCACGAAGGCGCGCTACGCGGTCGCTCGTGCACCCGACAGGTACTTATTGATGGAGATAAGCCCATTGGTTGCCGAGTGGTGCGTTGTTGCTTCACCTCGCTCGGTTACAGCCGAGGTAAATAAGGAGTGGGCCCAGCATGAGGCCCAACGATCGTGGCCTGGTCCGCTTAACAGGGGTTAGGTCGTCTCATAATCGTTCGTTCGGCTGGCCGGTGCCTCGTCGTGTCGCGATTAGGCAACGCCAATTATCGATCGTTGTCGCTTGACGCGATTAATCGAACCCATTCGGCGGCGATCGTGAGCCCGTGGTTTCGTTGAGGCTCGCCGCTCCCGGTGCAGATCGATTATTAACTTTATCGATTCCTCGTTGTTGGAAGAAATCTCTCTCTCTCTCTCTCTCTCTCTCTCTCTCTCTCGAGATCGTGGGTGGCTTTCTTAGATTTTGCGATTTTCGCAGATATTGCGAATTGAGAAATGTTTGGTACTTTGGTAGAGAAATCGCTTGGTTCTTGCCTGGTTAAGAAGTTGAGATTGTTCAGATTGTTGTTGGCAATGAGTGACTTGGGATTTTTAGACTTTGTGATTTTTGTAGATGCCGTAGATTGAATAGAGTACTTGAGAAATGTTGGATTCTTTGACAGGGGAATTATTTAGGTTTTGCTTGGTTGAGAGAGAGAGAGAGAGACTACACGATCAAAATAGTTACATAGTGTACATATCTTATCGTATATACATGTATAATCAGAAAACATTTTTCAGAGCAGGTTGAGAAAATTAATATCCAATGATGTGTTTGATAAATGAAAGTTATTAAGTGAAATTTGCTTGAGATAAACTGAAGGTGAATTGAGTTGGTCAAGTGGTACAAGTAAAAATTTTGGCGGATTCCTTGAAATATTGCGCCATTTGTTACTTTCAGCTTTGGTCGCTTCCAGTGTGCTTGAAATTAATTAAGAAATAACGAAGGTTCTTTCAAGCATTTAACGTTCCGCTGTATTATCGGGCTTTCGATCCAGAATTTCTGAATTTAAATTCCGCTCTCTGATATATGTTTAAAGAACGTGTGCTGAAGATTGAAGATTGAAGATTGAAAATTGAAATTGAAGTGATCGAAGAGAGCGGATGATAACTCATGCATGTATGATCAAGGTGATCAAAACGATTGAAAGAATATTAACGAGGATTTGATCGAAAGTATACGAATATATTGAATCTTTTGTTATTCGATTGACTATTGAAAGAGAAATGACGTATGGAGGATTTGAAATTTAGATTCTTCTCCAATAATACATTGGAGCACTGTATGTGCGTGATGTTTGCCACGTGTACGTGATGTCCACGTGTTGAATCTACAGCTGACTACTTCTGGAATCTTTCTGCATACATTATGTACTATATATGTATTATGTATGAATATATAACTTGTTCCTGAATTACGAATACAAATCTCATAGCTTAGCATATCGTACCTGACCTACGTCTCACAGAATAAATGTAAGAACAAGAAATTTGAACTGTGTATGCGAAAACTATACTTCTTGCATAACGCTTCCAAACTTTTAATCAGATAGAAATTTATGTATCCGGATTTTATTAACATGATTTACCGTGATTCTTTTCTCTTAATATATTTTTATATTTCAAGTGATTAATTTTTTTACATCAAAGTATTTTACAGCAAATATTTTTACTTTCACCACTATGTTATATGACTGATTCGAGAAGTTCGAAGGTGGAAAATTAGTAAAACGGTATTAATAACAAAAGTATTGAAATTTGTTTTGACATTACTACAATATCGTTCCCCGATAAAAATTGAACAACAAGATAAACTATGTCACCTTTATTACTCCAATTGTAATAACTTCGTATTAGCGTATCAGACTATTGCTACATACCATTTGTATCTGTCCATTATTTCTGATAGATAGCGCATTCAACATTAGCGTCCAATCAGTAAATATCATCCGCGTAAAGATCTAACACCCGATACCGAGATCAATAATTTAAACTACTTCAGTAATATAAACTGACTGCAGCGTCCATTTTCGTTCGATTTTTCTTCAACTCAACACGCCGCTTATTCCCCTCCGTGCATAATTGTTACACGATCGAGACAATTTGTTCCACTCGAGGATTACGATTACGATCCTAGCTGCATAATGCTGTATGCAAATGACACGGCCACTTTTTACCACCTTAATACCCAGCCCGACTTTTACATCTGCACAGATCATTGGCTACAGCGTGTAAGCTTTGATTGAATGTCGCCAACGACACGAGATCTTATCACTTCGCGAAGATATGGCGTGTTTTGCGTTTCGATTATGCGACGGTCAGGTATTCACCCTCGAGGAATACTCGAGACTCGCCACGAAAGCATTCGACTTTTTCTCTCGATGAATCGGATCATTGAGTACGCCAGGAATTGGAATTGTTTCTCGCCTCTCGGAGCGTAATCTCGAATTTTTTCCAGATACTTGTGACTGGAATGCATTTTTATGCATTTTGAGTTTTGAAGTGCAAAGTTGCATGTAGTACGAAAATAACTAACAATTGACACTTGACGTGCAGCTGATACCACGATATAACGGTAGAAAGCTTGTAAAAATAATTGCAACGCTTTGGAAACGAAATCACACGATTTAAAAAGAAATTTGAATGTTGATAATTAGTATGAATGTTTTTATTTCATAGCTCCAAAATCGTGCGTGACTATCGGAGGTTTTAGGTGTTGCAATTTTCTTGCAAGCAGTACACGAAACAATTTTCTAACAGTAATTTTACTTTTTAAATTACATTTCCAAAGGTATAAATCGATTAATTAATTAACGAGATATCATCACAGTAAAATATAAGTAAAATAATACCTATAATATTTAAGTAGCTGTTGACTGTTACTTTCCAATGAAATTATAAAAATAATCTTATTTCTAATGTCGTAAAACCTGTAATCAAATAGTATCTAGCATACCATCGCTAAAGAATTCTATCTGGAAATTGTATTTCAACTCTGTTAAAACCTCGTAAATTTAATCGCCACGACTTCTACATAAAACACGCGACGCGCATTGTACCTATCCGCGAGAAAAACCGAAAGGAAACATTCCTCTGCGCGTCCGTGAAATCGTCGATTTCTCAATCGGTGGCAAAAATCTCGCCGATATCACAATTTACCGTAATAACAATCCCCTCGGTCGGTTACCAACAACAAAAAGAAAATAAAAAAAGAGAAAAGAAGAGAGAAAAGAACCGCGCTCGTAAGCTCGTCGTTCGTATTCAAATGTCGCGCGTATATTTCAGCCAGCGTCCGTGTAAACTCGCACGCAGTTTAAAGGATTCACTCTCGGACTCGCCGGCAGTTACGAACGATTTCAATCGAACGGCCCCGCGCGGAAAATCGACCGAGCCCCGGCAAATTTTCTTCGGAGCAAGAAATGCGAGGAGGGGAAGGGGTAACGCGGCTGCACACAGTGTTTTATATTGCCTTGAATTGTCGAACGATCTCGTAAAAACACGACGAACGATTCTCTTTATACCTGTTACACGCTTCGTTGCCGGTCGACGACGTCAAGGAGGAATATAATATAGCGATAAACATTTCCACGGGAATTTATCCTCGGGACCCAGCATCCACTGGAGCCTCTGCTACCTCGTTCCATGCTATCGCGTGGAACTCGTCGGTGCTTTTTTTATTTCGTCGTTTTTTTTTCCCCTCGTTTTATTTCCTTTTCAGTGAGAATGAACGTTAGAGAAGACAGGACTTCGGTGTTTCTTCCGCTTCGTTTTGTGAGGGAAGAAGGTCTCTGAAAGAGGCCTATGTGCAAGGGTGTGAAAGTGGAAACTCACTCTTTGAAATGAGCTGAGGTGTTGTACGATTTCTTCTTTTTTCTTTTCTTTTTTTCACGCGAAGTTACGGAAGTTTGGAGATCAATCGACTTTTTGCTTATATTATAATTTATTGATTCTTTAATTTTGTAAAGTAGTACATATATATATATATATAATATTTAAAAATTATATAATATTTTGTGTAACACATAATATAATACATAAAAAATCTTCTATGATAAGTATGTGAATACTTTCTAAGTTACTATATATTATATATATATATATATATATATATATATATATATATATATATATATATATAAGCCACTAGATAGTAACTTAGAAAAGTATTCACATACTCATCGTAGAAAATTGTTTATATATTATATTATAAGTGTTACACAAAATATTCCAAAACTATATTAATATTGTAATAAGACATGAATGTTACATAGTTATTGTAAATTTACTATATTTAGCAAAAAATTACTGAACGTCTATATGAAGTATATCTATAACAAACCAACTATAGGTCCAACTATATATTGAGATTTATTGTTATTTACGAATAATTAGTTATTTACGATATCTACGAAATTATCATATCTACTTATATTAAATATCTCGTAATCCTTTAAATTTCACCAACATATTCACGACAATCGGATCATTGTTAATGAAATTCCAACATGTTCTACATAACACCTACGTATATTTGTCAAAAGTTGCAGTTTCAATTACAAGTCCGACTATATATTAAAATTCATTAATACAACGAATAATTAGTTATTTAAATAATTCTCCGATAACTACGAAATTATCATTCCTACTTGTATTAAATATCTCGTAATCCTTTAAATTTCACCAACATATTCACGACAATCGTTCACGTTACATCATGCTACGCTGTTAATGAAATTCCAACATGTTCTACGCAACACACGCGTGTATTTGTTAAAAGTTGCAGTGCCAGAGGTTCGAGTACTTTTGTAGAGCAGCTATATTTTCGTACGTTTAAATTCCACGTAAACGGCTAGAAATTCGCGGTATAATTACTATCCACCGACGAGGCATTCGCCAAAGTGTACCAAGAATTTCTGTGCTCAGTGTACAGCGTTGAATGCCGTCGATTCGGCGATCGCTCGCGCTCGCCCCGAGAGTCGTTCGTTCCGGGCTCTGCCCGATCCTCGGTGCAACCTGCGATTATTGATGGAATCTCGGTAAACGGCGCAAACGTGCCACCACCGCGGACCTCTCGGACGATTCTGCACACGCTGCACCACGTACCACCTTAATGAACTACGTCGAAACGTTTCGACACGTTCAAATTGGCCGTTGATCCACGAGATACATTCTGACATCCTCGCGGATATCTACGCCCCTACTTTTCCTTCCCTCCACTCGCGTTGCAACTGCATTATTGCGTCCCGATGCGCCTCGCTTCGATGTAAACAGCTTCACGGCTAATGATATAATTAAGCTTCTCTATCAATCTATCGCTCGCGTACGTGCCCACGGACTTCCTCCTCGATCCTCGGGCTTACAACCTGCCTGCATTCTTGCCCCACTTTTACGTGCAAATTATCCTTCTTCCTCGTTTTAACGGGCCTCGATATTTCACGCAGGCATACGCTCGTGTCTTTTCTCTTTTCTTTTCTTTTCGTTTTCCTTTTTTCTTTTTCTTAATTCGTGTGTGGTAGGCATAGCAGTAGGTTGCTATAGAGAATATCTCTCTGAACCAACGTTGGCAACGTTGTGTTATTTGTTCTACTGCTAATTAAGAGAGTCGTACGTTTGTTCGAAACGTTCCCTCGAGCTTGGAATTTTTCGATACAAAATTTCACCTCGATTGTCTCCGCCCGTTCTTAATGATGAACGTTCAGCATGGAGCGATTAATTTCCCGGTCACGTGAATGTCGCACCCGACCGCTGGATTCAGAAATTTGCATTTGGTCTGTATTTTTTGTTTCGACTTGCTTTTCATCTGTTCGTTTCTGCTTTCGAGCTCGTTCATTCTTCAAAACATTCTACTAAGTTCAACTTCGTTTGCAATTTTCATACAATGTACAATTTTACAGAGTATTACTTGCAACTCGACTCGATATTTCCCGTTATCGATCACACCTATGTACATAAATGTACGCTGCAAATTATTCCATTTTACCGAAAAATTATTTAGTATCAAATTAATATTTCGATATTAATTTGGCAATCGCATGCATTCAAACATTTCGTGATTATTTCAATTAATTCTTGCTTTCACGCTTCATTGCATATTACATTGCTCTCATCCAGATACTATATACATGTTATGTAATATGTACTTTGTTTTACTATTTTTGTTTTTTATAATATTTGTTCTCATTTATATTGTTTTACTATTTTTGTTTTTTATAATATTTGTTTTCATTTAT
>NW_025110608.1:625399-681065 GCF_011392965.1 Frieseomelitta varia | reverse complement strand
TTTTTTATAATATTTGTTTTCATTTATGTTGTTTTACTATTTTTGTTTTTTATAATATTTGTTCTCATTTATATTGTTTTATTATTTTTGTTTCTTATAATATTTGTTTTCATTTATGTTATTTTACTAGTTTTGTTTTTTTATAATATTTGTTTTCATTTATATTGTTTTACAATTTTTGTTTTTTATAATATTTGCTTTGATTTATATTGTTCTTCTATGAAATTCTATAACTTAATGCCACACCCTGCCGATTCTCCATTTTAGCCTCGCAACGATTTTGAATGTTCCCTGTGAGTCGCAACGGGGATACACCCTCGGTAACCCTTGCTTGTCGTCAAGGGCGGTTGAAAGGGGTTGGACATAGGGGTTAACTACCCAATCCTAAAGGAGACAACAGTTAGAGGATCGAACTGGAAAGAAGGGACGATGCCCCACTCTACGGACGAATCGGTCCAGCTACTTTCAAGTGAAAAGTTTTGTTTCAAGACGAGAGAGATTTACTCTTTCCCTTTTGCGTCGTTGCACTTTCAAACTGAAAGTTTTCTGTCGAGACAAAACAGATTTACTTATGCCTTTAACACTCTTTATAATACTCTGTGAAAACATTCTATTGTTTCAATATATACATATATATATTTGGAAGAGTTGAATTCTGCAGAGAAATATTTCGTTTTCTTCAAAAAATGCAACTTTGCGTTGAGAAAGATTCTTACTTTTCAATAAAACATTTTACATCTTGCACTTATACTCGCAAAACACTAAACTTGTTACAATACTTCTTATGTAACCATTGGAAAAGTAAAGAGAATACGTATCGGTAACATTTTCCCACGTGTTCCCCAAGAATAAAATGATGTTAAGGAAATTACCCGAAGAACAATTACTTCCATTAATGTCAATTTTCTTATTATACAGGGCTTGTTAAAGAAAATAAAAATTCTTTGCGATTCTTTGGTGTGTTTACAAAATTAAAATATTTTCTCATGTTTAACATGACGGGTATTGTTCCAACTGTATCGCGGAAATGTGATCCCGCATCGTTATTCGTTCGATCACCGGTCGAAATCGATTAGGAACACCTTCGGTCGAGCTGTAACTGCATATCGTATTATTAACGCTTGGTTAGCTCGCTGAGGTAAACAGTTTCATGCGTAATGACGTAATAAACTTCTATCAATTTACTCTGCTCGCGATCTCTTTTCTCTCTGCTGCTTTATTTACCTCGTTCGTCGAGATCGGTAGCCCGTTCGTAATTATTATCCTGTCATAAGGCCGCAGAAGACAGATTGTGAGTTCGTTCGATCCGCCAGAAGATCCATTAAGCGCACGATACCGATGCTCGATTCTATCGTCTTCATTATTTCACGTTCAGTTCCGATCGCTAGTCGAACAATACGCGACGTGCACACGCGAAACGTTCGCAAATAACAATCTACTAGGGAGAAAATTCCGCCGCGTGAATCATCTTCAAGATCGATCGATCTTGTTCGTTGCGATTGATGATGGAATCGATGACGAACGAACGGACGGATTCGACACCGATGAAATATTATTATATAGCCCCATCGGGATAATTCTTTTACCCCTATCAGTGATTTTAAACACTAATTCCAACGTGATCGAACGTAATTTGCGATGAAGTTACAAGGAATGAATTTTAGAGGAACAATGAAAATTTAAATTTCGACGATTTCTTAGATCAAAGAAGATTAAAAATTTTAATTCCGTAGTAAATTTCAAGCGATGCTTATTCGTTGTTCAACTTCAATTTCATTTTATGGCTAATAAGTTCATTCGTTTAAATTTCTTCCTAAACAGGAAGTGAATGTTCTCATTGTTTTTGATAAAATTCTGAATAGGAGAAAGGCACAAACGACGTGCGATAAATTTTGATTTAAGCGTTTGATTTTCTCGTAAATGACGAAGCTAAACTTCCTCGTTGTCAATTAGCTCATCGTGCCGATCTTTTGGAATATGCATAAGACAACCGAGGCGAAAAACTCGTAAGCGTAATTTCCTTAGCTCGGAACACACGTATGGTTATTGAACCATAAAGATGGTTGAAATTCCAACAAACGCGACCCGACAAAAAGACACGGAGTGTTAAATTAACCGGATGACTTTCCAATGTTCCCGATCTTTTTCTACGTATCTGCTTATTATTTACGACCTTGGTGCTCGTTGGTTGTTTCACAAGGGCCGCAAGAAATCACAGCCGCGAAAACACGCTCGCGTGAGCGAATTAATAGAAAATGCTGGGCGTGACAAGGGCGCGTTAAGTTTCTGGATGCACCTGCAAAGATAACAGCACTCTGGCGGTGAATTCATTATAAACGACATGCAGTGGCGTTTCTTACGTGCCTTCTCGTCTCGCGACACGGATCCGCGACAAAATCTTCCTGTATTAAACTCTCGAACAGCGGATTGTTTTATATTCTCTCTGGATGGATAACTGTGCAGTGCAGTTAAACGGCGAACCTTCTTGAGAAGTAGGTCAAATTTTGTTCATTATTTTTTTTAGTACTAGCTCGTGGGTCACTAAGTCAGTGGCGTCACTTGGAAANTAAAACACAATTATGCATTTATTTCTCACTTTTAAGCTCTAACCGAACACTTGTAATTTTCTTAACATTTTTTGAAAAGAGGGATTCGAAAAATAATTAAAATTCTTTTATATATATGATGATAAGTTTATAAAAATCAACGCGTAGGTTTGCCATCATTGGTGTAGTGTGTACACTCCTTTTTCTACGTATATGTATATATACTGAAAGCAAACTTTTGTATTAGGCTTTTCCCTAACTAAACATTTTCGTTCTTCTATGTTCTCTTAATATGTAACAATTGAAAAGAAAAATTTCGTCATTTAATTTTTTCAAGAAAATTTAATTTCCTTAAATTTAATTTTAAAATTTTTTTCAAGTTATTATAACGTATTAATCAAAAACATAATAATTAAATTAATTTAATAATTATTTTTTTTAGCTTTTTTCAAGAATATCGTAAAAAAGTACGTAAAATAATTAAAAGCAATTGATTTTTTAGTTTTTTAAAAAATTTTCTAAATTATTCTGGTTTAAATTGATTTTATAGAGATGTTGCTATCATATTTCTATTAACTTATATTTATTTCATAATTGTACAATCATTCTCCTTCGAGAGTTAAATAAAACTGTGTCTGGCGGTAATTTAGAGTAACAATTAATATTAAAATGTTAAAACTTCATTTGATTTTCGTAATATCTTGTCGAGTGTTGTATAGTATCATATCTTTGTTTCTACATGTAGAACTTGTATGATAGTTCGAGCATCAGATTTTTAAACCAGATTAACGTCGAAAATTGACTGATAGTGTGATGGAAATCATTGATCGATGAGAGTGAGGGGATCACGAGTTGAGAGAAGATTGTGTGCCGAGTATTTTGATTCAATAGATAAAATGTGAAAGACCAAAAACTCTCTCTGGATACATAACTGAAGCACACCGATAAATTTGAAGAAAAATTATAATCGATGTTACGAAATCGAGTCACTGGTAAGAGGGGAAAGAAGTAAAACGACTAAAACGTGGTTTCGAAGGATGAACACCGAACGTGGCCGCCAGTTGCACAGTGCAAACTACTTACTTAATGCACGGTTTCACGCGTAATGATCCAATGAACTTCTATCAATCTACTCACGCGAGGTTTCCACGATTTGACCATTACCCTTGCCACGAACAAGCAATAAGGATTTTGCAAGCAGCACGATGCAACCTCTCTTTATGAGCTCGACCACGATGCAGTTTTAATAATCTTGAGCCACTCTTTCAACTTTCGCCTTTACAGACATTAATACTTGGATGTGAAAATTTTATCCGATGTGTTTGCAATATAATTTTATATTCCCCTTTACATGCAGTCCACTTCTTACCTAAAATGTATTTCAATAAAAAATCAATGTAAAATTTGTAGTTAGTTAGCTCGCGATCACCGTGGTAATTTCTCGAGCAAAGAAATTGATTTTACTAAAATTAATTGAAAATGAAAATTGTCTCTTTTACGTGCAGTTCACTTCTTACCTAAAATGTATGTCAATAAAAAATCAATGTAAAATTTGTAGTTAGTAGCTCGCGATCACCGTGGTAATTTCCCAAGCAAATAAATTGATTTTACTAAAATTAATTGAAAATGAAAATTGTCTCTTTTACGTGCAGTTCACTTCTTACCTAAAATGTATGTCAATAAAAATCAATGTAAAATTTGTAATCAGTAGCTCGTCGTCACCGTAGTAATTTTCTAATCAAAGAAATAAATTAATTTCGTTAAATATCTTCGATTTTCTTGTACAAAAGACATGCGTTCATAGACAGATAGAGATCGCTGTTTAAAAGTCAGAAGATCAGATTAACAAGATCTGATTGATATTGCAAGACGTTGCCGCATACATCTTCCACCGCGTAGTTACATATTCACGTCGTTATTTTCGAATCATTGTGCGCAATTTATCGTCGAAGCTTCAAATTACCCGGGCGTTGTATTCGCCGCGTTGCGAATACAACCTCTCGCATCATCAATAAAGTCCCTTCAGTTTATATATAAACGTTTATCGCGCCATTTAACAGGAAATGGCCGTTAAATGAAATACGCTCGCCCGGTTGAAAATTATCTTCAGCGTGATGTATATCAGCCTTATTTATTTATGCTCGCGTTCGTCCGGCGTGTTTTCATCCGCGCTCAGGTTTGCGGGAAACGCAATCTGTTTCAATCAATTCGTACGTCTGCCGACCATTTAAAATCACTGACGGCGCGATGCGCGCCTGCGTGTTACGCGGATGACATTCTATAAATGTAGATAATTATCACGCCGCGTTATTGATAAGAATAATAATCGGTCATTCTGTGATCGTAATTTAAACGTCCGTCAGTGGTTCCACGGCTGACAACCGGCTACATCTCGTCTCGTTGCTTTTCAATTTCTCGTTCCACCGGACTCTGTGTAGCATAGATCGTGCGCGTATGTGTCCGTATCAAAACGATTGCTTCCATCCGGGCTTGTTATTTCGTAGAAATAGGAATTCACGAATCGTATGTTTTGTCAAACAATCAATTCCCTCGAATGATTTACGAAAATTGTAAAAGTTCAAGAAACATTCGTCAAATTCTTTCGATGATTTTGATTTTGATTTTGATTTTGATTTTGAATTTTGAAGACCAAAGTCTCTCCTTTACCACTGTAGATTTCGCTGTAAAAGTTTCTTTCACCATTTTATCAAATTTCGAATTCGGATTGAAGGGTAAATTCACCTTGAATTCGTTGAAGTGTCGAACGACAAAAATTCCAAAACCCTATCGGTGAAATATTGACAAGTTAAAGTTCAATAAAAAGAATGGCGAAAGAAAAATTGTGTACCAAGTATCGAAGGATCGTTGCAAAGAGAGAACTTCATTCTTCGAGAACATGGTGGATCTAATCCAACGTTTGAATTTTGATAATTGTTGCAAACAAAATTATCTTTACTTTCCCTCTCGTTATTTGATGTAACTGTCAGAGCTTCACTTTTCGATTGTCATTTTTTTCTTGAAATGAAATAACAACTACAATTTGAGGCAACAACCATTTAAAATATCGACAATTTTTCATCGTGTTTGGTGATTCGTTTGTGCATCAGTTAAAAACTTCGTACCTCGTGTGTGTGTGTGTGTGTGTGTGTGTGTGTGTGAACGAATTCGTTAATTCGTAACGAGCAGAGAGTCTAGTTAATTTTTCTGCTTTAATTTCCGGCAGATAAGTACACATGGCGAGCGTGTAAAGTTCTAAAAGCACGCCAATACCGTTCCATCCTCTTCTGGTTCTCTCTATCCAGGAGGAGAGCACTCTTTCACGGCGCGAGATACGTTCGCTCGGGAATCCAGCTCGGTCGATGGCTTCTCCGACCGATAGGTTCCGAGACCGCTTCTTTATCTCTCCCCAAAAAAGGCTAGGGCGTGTCCGAAATAGAAACACGATAATTAACCGGTTACCATCGAACATACATATCTCTCTACTTCGTTCATCGTCACGGAACGTCGCGTTATTACACAGCCGCTTCGTCATGCGAGAATCCTTTACACTCCCTCGTCGATTGCGCTTATTTTCGAAAAGAGAGACAGAGTTCAGGCGATAAGAGAAATTGTAAATTGTAAATGGAGGTATGATCAGATTCGCGGAGGAGGATTAGTATTATGTAGAAAAATCGAAAGTATTTCATCTTTTATTTTTTATGGGATAAACTCTGGAAAGTTAACTCGTAGGATACTTTATTAATGTAACATTTCGTTATTGGATTTTAACAAGAGAATTTTTTTCGTGATGATGAGGATTTGTTTAATATTTTTTTCGTCATTTGTTTAATGCCTCTTCCACTTAAATTTTACAGTTCTGTGGAATTTAAAAGGATCGAAGTGTTTATAACATTACGACGAGTTATTATTTAGTTGATAATGAATTGACATTCTAATCGATTAGATTCATTGTTAATGATATAATTAATGGGAGGAATATTGATCATTTTCTTCAAGTTGAGGTATTGATACAATTAATTATACTGAAAATTATCGCAGGAATCCCAGCTATCTGATCAAATTAAATCGTAACGTTTCTGTTTCATGAGATCATGCGAATAAATTTATCAATTCAGACGTTATCGTTGAATTATTTAATCAATCGTTTATTCACCCAAATCGTCCTTTTTTTATTATGTACATTATCATTCTGGAATTAACGAACATGTAAGTCTTTTTAATTTTTTTCCATGCAATGACGAATTTTCTGTGATCTTCACACATTATGCAGAAACGAAAGTGAATCGTCGTTAAGTCCCGTCTGTTCGTAGTTCACCGCGAAACTGGAGATGCAATTTACGTTAAAAGATTGCGCGTACTGCATCCTGACAACCAAGAATTACGATTTACTACGTGGCTCATTTTAGTGCTTGGTATTAACCTTATCCGCGAGTTTCAGCAGCGTCACGAACGATCGCGTAGGGACGTGAATATCAAACGCCCCCGAGGAAATTTGGGCCGTGTCCCGAATGAAAACTCCCTTCCCACCAAAGCAAATAACAGGTATTACGTTAATGATCCCACAATTAGCAAGTAATTGAAAAATTAATAACACGCCGCCTCGACGAGAGCTTTCGCGTGTTATTAAGTGCCGATCGTCTCTTATCGGGTCGAATGAAATTGTGTTCTTGTACTTGTATTCGAGAATTGATCTGGATTTCAATTTATATCACTTCCAGTCAAATAGCTGACTTTCAACATTAATATTTTTGAGAATTATATTAAACCATGTTGTACGTTATATATTAAATTATATTGAATTATAAATTCATATATTAAAATTGTATTAAAATCAATTTCACTTTGAAGGATTGTGTGAGTTGAGACTGGACTGCGGATTTTTATGCAAATTCATATTTTTAAACGTTTTATGTATCAAATATTATAGAAGCTACACTTTGGACATTTTATACATATTTCTTTCATATGATTGTGGTATTTCAATTTATATGCACAAACACGCGTCTAATTGACCGTTTGAAGATTGAGTTAATGGATATCTGAGATTTGCTACAAATTAAAAATAGTCTATAGTTCCCCGTGCTTTTCGAAAATGAGAAACTGTAATTTCAAATGATCGACAGTATTAATTCACAAGTCCCGAACGACCAACAATTAGTCGAACATTTCAAAAATTTCAAATATTCGAGATATTTACTTCAACGAGAAGAAAGAAAGAAAGAAAGAAAGAAAGAGAAAGAAAAAGGAAAATAATTCAATCAGATCGGTGTCCATTTACACTGGCAAGAACCTCATTACCAATGCCCCATATCACGCTCCGAACAAATTCTTCTCCGTAACGAAGCAGAAAGACTCCGTGTACGGGACATTTGGAGCGCGCTATCAGAGTGGCGAGGCGTGACGAGGCCGAGCGAGAGACACAAGCCTCGAACAGACACCGGTGGAATAGCGGGTGTGGAAGAACGAGAAATCCCATGGCGGCGGATCAGATCCGCGATCGCAGCCGCCTCGTTGCCCCCGTAGAAAGAGGAAGAAACGATTCCTGGAATGGTGTTGACACCTACATAACAGGACTGACACGCAACGGGCCGCGGCGCGTTTCCATTGTGCCGATAGTCGACCCACCGGGCTCCTGGAAACTGGCGAACCTGGCCGAAGAAGAAGAAGAAGAAGAAGAAGAAGAAGAAGAAGAAGAAGAAGAAGAAGAACGAAGCTAGACGAGGACGAAGTTTTCTCACGCGAAATTTCCACGTACGCTCGAGCTGATTGATCGGTTAAGTATATTGATCAGTGTCCGGCTCCCCGAGAGGCCGAGAGTAACACGTGTTATTACACGGAAAGTGGATAATTGATAAGGCGAACGAATCGTTTGGTGGCTAATTAAACGGGGCTGCGTGAACCGGGAAGCTACCGCGTCCAGGAGCGGTCCAACGTTTCCTTCCCGCGGTCGGGATAATTAAAACGGCCGGGCTGTTTATCGCGTACGCCGTTTTACACGGCCGAATCGAGCGATTCTTGAATAATGGTCTCGTTAAGATTGCACGCTCCGATCGGACGCGAACCACCGTCTACGTGGTTCACCATTCGGCCGAAATTTCTGGATGGTATTTTTATCTCGGTAATTGCTCGGTTTTTACGGTTATGTTCAGACGCTACGTAAGTTTGGGTCCGCGGTCCCGAATCTTCACCACTTCATGGCTCGGAGAATTTCCATTATTTTCGAATCGAGAGGAACCTACGCGAGTTCGAGCTAAAATCATCGCAGTACTCAGCGCGTACACCTTTGATATTTGACTCGCGCTTTCAATCGGCTCCTCCTATCAACTTTCCACTTCGACGTACACACGTGTATCCGCGATCATCCCGGAGAAGTAGAAGCTACAAATTGAACTTTACCGCAACGACCAAATCGACTGACAACCAGGGATGGGATCAAATGTGTTCTTACTTCGATTCAAGTCAGATTCGATGTTCCAAGTTTCGTTTCATAGGTTCTCGAAATACTATTCGAAAGTAAAAATGTTTTAGCAATTACACCCGCAATATAAATATCATCAATTAATTATTAATACTTTGTGTTTATATGTAAATCTAAAATGAATGTAGAATAATATTGAGAAACTGTATTTTCTTGATATCGTGGTAAAATTCATTTCATTCATCAATGTATTATATAATTTAGTTGTTATTTATTAATTATTTGGTTTTTTAATAATATTTACTTTATTATTTTATTTAACAGTATTTTTAACATATTCTGTCAAGTCATAGAACTCTGACGCTAAAAATCGTCCATCTATGCTCCATTATTTTTCAGTGTTGTCTTCATTAGTAAATATACATATGATTATAAATTGCAACTGTGTGCATTTCATTGCAATCGTAGAAACTCCCAAATTACAAGAATGATGAATCAGTGAAATATTTGTAATAGCGTCATTTGATAAAAACTCTCCGACAGACACACACTTCGAGACGCTTACCAGAGAACCCCATCAACTTGCGAGGTGCTCGATCCCATCTCTACCGGCAACCCTGATCGAGCAGCATTTCACTGGTTCCTTCGCATATATTTCATCAGGACTTTCTACTCCCACATTCTACTAACTTCGAGGCTTCCTGCCCCCCCCCCCCTTTAAAACTCGTCGTCAAATTTCCACGGCGGGTTTCGATAGTCTGAGCAAAGGCAGGCTAGTAGCACGCTAGTTCCACGATTTCACCTGGTTGGCTCTACACCTGGCCACTAACCAACGCCGCGCACGCGTTCCAATTTCCAATGCGCCGCGGCCTGTCGCAGCCGAGCGGCACGAATTTTTGCGCCCGGAAGCGCGCGCTCCTTGACACAAGCCGCACACGCCCACGCTCGAGACCCGGCAGAGAGACGACAACGATCTCGTTGCGCAAGCGGATCCCGGCCCACGAGCGTCGCGCGTCGTCACGCGACGATCCCGTGCAGTCCCGAGGAGTCGTTCGTGAAAAAAGTTTTCCTCCATCGCGAGCGAGCTGAGCCACGCTGCCTTCCCCACGTGCCCTGCGATCCTCGCTCGAATCTCGCGCTCTCTTCACCCGGTCGTTTATGCGCGTCGGCACGCGATACCCTTTTGCTCGAGTTCACGCACGATCGACCACCGATTCGTCCCTCATTACCAGCTTCCAGGGAAGGGCCGAGTTTTTTTTTCTTTTTTCTTAGGATTTTTCACTCTGCGAGAACTGTTGATTTTTAACCTCTTGCGCCGGAATGAAGTGCCACGCACGTCGAGATTTTTTTCTGTCCAAAAGTTGCAACATCTTTTCAGTTTTAAGTATGCTTGAACGTAACCCAGGCAAAGCGAATGACAAGTTTGTTACTTCTTAGTAATTTCTGTACAGTGGCGACTCGAAAAGAAGGAAGCGACGAGTTATTGTATACGGTTTGGTCACTCGTTATGGTCCGCAATCAGTTACCGGCGCAAAGTGATTAATCTCTTGCGCTGGAATGACGTGCCACGCGCGTCAAACATTTTTTTATCCCAAATTGCAACATTTTCTCAATTTTAGGTATATTTAAATGTAACCCAGGCAAAACAAATGATGAGTTTATTATTTCTTGATAATTTTTATCCAGTGATGTCATACCAAAGGAAAAAGAAAGCGAATTATTGTATACGGTTTGGTCGCTCGTTATGGTCCGCAATCAGTTACCGGCGCAAGTGATTAATCTCTTGCGCTGGAATGACGTATCACGCACGTCGAGATTTTTTTTGTCCAAAAATTGCAACATCTTTTCAATTTTAGGTATATTTAAATGTAACCCAGGCAGAACGAATGATAAGTTTATTATTTCGTGATAATTTCTATCCAGTGATGATGTCATACCGACGAGTTCAAAAGAAAAAGAAAGCGAATTATTGTATACGGTTTGGTCACTCGTTATGGTCCGCGAACCAGTTGTCAGCGCAAGGAGTTAATTCGATCTTTAGAAAATAGATTTTTGTTTGAACGCCGATGAAAATTTCTATCGGTTATCATAGTATTTTTATTGCAGTTTTCTGAACGATTCTCGAGTAAAACTACGTTCACTGAATGATGACAGCTAGATTTGTAGAAGAATTTATACCTTTTGTTTACACTGAATTATAATTTAGTATGTAAGTGACATTTGCTCGCTAAATGTTGTAGAAAATATTTTATTCGAGGTATTTTATATATATATTTCTCTGCGTTCTCTAGAATTTCATATTTTAAAATCTGCCATTCGTTCATAACGATACCAATTTCATCGCATTAATGCTTCCAACAAATATATACTATAAATATTCATCTATCAATGAAAACCATACGTTTCACGCATGATGTTCACAAATCGATCGTCACGTACGAAACGAAAACTAGAATTTAGAAGAAGGTTTCCTCTATCGTTCGGCTTCAAGTCATCAAAACGATCCGAAAATCTGTCACGGCCCTAATCTGATTTACCAGATCTCGCGAGTAGGATACAGGATAGGGTCTGAGTTGGATCGATCGCGTGGTTTCCGGCTGGCCATGAGATCGATTTAGCGTCGGGTCGGATCAAGCGTGGCCACGCTCCGACGTCAGATAACCTTCGAGGATCGTTCGTCACGTGATCGACGATACGTCACGATGATCGATCGCCGAATATACGGAGATATTCTCCGGGTGTCCGCCCAACAGAACACACTGGACACAGAGTGAAAGAGAGGCGTTAGTCAGTTTCTCTTCTCTTTCTGTTCTCTTGACGTTGTGGACGTGCTGTAACTTCGTTGCCTCGTGTCGCCGCTCAACAGTCATCCATCTCCGCGTTACCTTCTGGAAATATAAATGGCTCTTCCCATTCTACTGGATACACGTTATCTCTGAACGGATTCACGAACAGATTTCCTCCTTATCGAGGCTCCAGCCTTTTGGAATGCTTTCCAAACTCGCCACGAATCGTTCTCGTCGATCGTTTTGTTGTTTTAGAACGTGCAAATTAATTTAGCGTCTCATTCGCTAGACAAATTTATTTATTGACTTCGAGTTTAAGTGAGGCTGTAATTTATCGTAAGTTATTGTTCAGTCAAAGCGTAAAGTCAACTCGGTTATTTTTTCAATAAATTTTCCATAGACTCATTGGTTTCAATTAGTCCGTTTAAATTATTATACAATCGGTAGATATCGATCCGGTGATTTTGCTATCTGTTCTGATTTTTTTTTTTTTTTTTTTTTTTTGAAATAGCTCCAGTTAATTCTGAGTTACTGTTCAATTAACAAGTGCGGGAATTAATTTACCGATTTCCTCGGAGAAATTTACGACGCCGGTTATCAATTTTACTTTCGGATCAGATTTGCTTAAATTATTGCTCAATTACAATACAGGTTTGAGATTTCACACGAAGATTAAACGTTTCGCGACATTTCAATTAGTCGATTATGTTTATTTATGGGGGCCGAGTTGTCCCTGGTTTCGTTAATAGGATGCGCGCCGCACAATACGCGTGCTTTTGAGCTATATAAGTTGAAATTCTTTGCATATACATTACGTTATCTGGAAGTTGACCAATTTCATCAATTTAATTATATCCTCTTTTCTATTATGAAAGATTGTACGACACTCGTTAGTTTTTAGAAATATTCACATATTAGTATTCACGAATCGTATTTTCGAAAATTATTACCAACAAATTCTCGCCATCGGTGGATAGTTGGAAGTCAGATTGCTTGGAAGCAGACTCAACTTTTCGATTCACGTTCACGCCCAAAAGTTTCTTCTCTACAGAGAACATAAATTAAAAACTCTGTATCATCAACTTTTCGTTATCTTTTAATTTATAAATTATTAATCAGTATAACTGTCAAATTGCTTATATAAATTCTCAGCGAAGCTTTCAGATAAAATAACCCTTCATCGTCAATCAATTTCTTTCCTGCAATCGAAAAATACTTCGCCCGTTGCGTGTCTCTCTGCTCGGTACAATTCAATTTCCTCGATACCTGCACGTCCAATTCCCCTACGGGAAAATCACTCGATCACGGCAACAGACGCAAGATCGTTCCAAAGCCGCAGTGGCTTTTCCACATAGCGGCTAACGAGAGTAACGAGTCGTAGCAACATCCTACGTGGATATAGGCAAGGCGCGTTTACCCGTTTCACAACTCTTTCCCCGACAACGTCACCTCGATACCACTGCTCCTCCTCCACCTCGCGAGCTGCCGCTCGATTGGAGGTAGCTGGTTCGCGAGCAGAGTCTCCCTTTCTCGCTTCATCGGCACCTTCGCCAGCTCCGTCTCTCTCGTCACCGTTCTCCTCGGCTCCGTTTCGATGGTGCAGATCCCAGCATCCGTTAGTCTATAGAGAGAAAGAGAGAGAGAGAGAGAGAGGCTATTCAAATGCACCGATTTCCACCGTGGCTTATCCACTTCGCCGAGCGATTTCGTTTTTCACCTCGCGATAGCAATTTTCTGGCGACTGCGTCTCGCTGATAACCGTCCACCCTCGCTCCAGCTCACTGAGCTCGCGTTGCAACGCGTGTTCCACCCTCTCTCTGGTTTCTTCTTTTTTTTTTTTTTTTTTCTTCTTCTCCTCTCGTCTCTTTGTATCGTTCGGTCAACCTCCTTGTCCGGCTTGCTCTCCTACTCGCGAGCCTTCATCGACACCCCTTCGTTCTTTGTCCCCTCGTTCGTGCATATATATGCTTGCGACGCTTCGCGTATGCGCTCGGCTCGGATTCGAGTCTCGCTCTTTGTCAGAGTGATAGGGGTTCATGGGGGAAGAGGAGGGGTCCCTTTGAGCGTGTGGTTCATTATACGCAGAGTGGAAGGAGATTCTTGCGTCTGAAGATGAATTGAGACCGAGTTGAGGTGGCATCGAATTTTGGTAATTCCTCAGGTGTAAGAATTTCGTTCGTTCGATTCTTGATTTCTTCGTTCGTCTTTGTGCTTTCGTATTTCTAAGCTTTTGGAGTTCAGATCGTTTCTGGAGGTTTTCGCCTTCTTATATTTTTAAGATTAGAGTTCTTTGCAGCCTTTTTTTTAAGATTCGTCAATTGGTCATTTGTTATAGGTGTAAATTTTTGTATTTAATTGTTCCTTGGTTGTGCTTTTCTGTTCAGTTGTTGGTAATATATCTCACGGTTGGTTACACGTAAGTACATCGTGCCTCCGATTCTTTATCTCTTTGTATTCTTGAGCTTTTATTGAGAGTCTAGATCACTCTGAGATTGATTTACTTTTAAAATTAGAGATGGAGTTGGTGATCAAGGTTCACCAATTGTGTTCATTTGTTATAGATATCACAAATTTTTATCAAAATTCAGTAAATACTGTCTGACTGATGTAATTTTCTATTTCTTCGTCTTGCCAACATCGTGAATTAATACGGATTTATGAATTAATGATTTAAACGTGAGAATGATTGAACGATGAAACGTGGCCGGAAAATGAAAGAGGCTAACATCTACAAGTATTGAAAACAATAATTCAAATGATAGTTCAGTGTTTAAGTAACGATCGTGGATAATTCATCTCTGACAACTAATCTTCGTTTCTCTGCGTACTAATTAACATACTATGTAAATTATCTGCGAGGTTCATCGTCAGTTCTGAGATCAGATTAGCAACACAGTTTCCTACAAGTAATTACTCTCTCTCTCTCTCTCTCCCTCCCTCTTTTCATGAGCTAAATTAACGCAATATAATTTATCTGTGAAGAGCATCACGAAACGTGTCGTTTGAACGAATAAATTAACACTCTTAACGTTTCATTTTGGTTTTGAAATATTTCATAATGTATTTCGTAATATTTAACATTTTTATGAATCAAGTCAAATATTATTATGAATACTACGTCTTGTACATTTTTATCTAAGCCTAATTATGATATATAATTTAATTAAATATTAAATTTTAATTAATTAAAATATATTAAATATATTATTAAAATTATTATTATTAAGCATTATTAAAACATGTTAAATTTTAATTGATTAAAAATTAATTATGATATATTAAATTCATTGTCCAAATCATACGAGACACCAGTGAAATATTAGTGAAATCGTGCAAACAAACAATCGTCTTCCAAATATTCCCCCCAAGTAATAATACTTCGAGTCAGTTTAGGTTGCTGATAAAAGTGGAACACTTTCCGATCTCTGGCACAGCATCGGATAAGTCGAAAAATCTCACGAAACGCGGCAATATTACGTCCCTCGGGCAAAATGCGACCGAGTGGAGAAAATTATTGCGACGACTAAATCCATAAAGGATAACCAGCGAGAGGACGCACGAATATTCAGCTCGCAAGAGCGTGAAGAACGAAGAATCCAAGAGCCGGGTTGTGGGAGGATAGGTAGGTGAGGATAAAAAGGTTGGGAACTGTATCTCGTTGGACGCGGAGGAAGCCTCGAACGGTTTTGCGTAGGACAATATTAGTGATCTTTATTCGAACTTGGTCGTCTCAGTGCCAGAAATTATATCACATTGGTTATTCTATGAATCCAAAAAAAAAAAAAAAAAAATGAAAATAACCACGTAATTGTTATAAATACTTTCGTGAATTTACTATCTGTTTGCTCTAACGACGTTTGTTCGACACTTGTCATCTAATATAGTTATCCTGATGAAGAAAATTTTACTCGCACTTTAGTATTTCTTTGTAGTTGAGCTTCTATTATTCGAACAACTGCCAAATGTTTGGACTTGCTTTTGTATTTTTATTACTCATAGTTCTTCCTTCTTCTTTCAGTATGTATATTATTATTAACGTTGGTCAAATGTTGCAATATTGTTTAATTTTTTTCACGTTAGTTCCAATTGTATTGTAATTGAAATATTAGTTACAAATTATTTCACGCTACACACATCAGTTATTCAAATTTATTACCTGACACTGAATTCTCGATATAAAACAAAGAATTAATTTGCCAGGCGTTGCCTGGTTATTCTGAGAATTAATTCATTGAGTTACTGGCTAATCTTTTTATATCGAGAGTATCGTGAACAAACGATAATTTGAAAAATAGGTAGTACATCATATTTTTGAGAAACAGAGTATACACGATACGCAACAATTTTATGCACCATTTTATTTATGAATTCATGTAAATGCAATCCAACTGCTTGTCCCCTGACAGATTCTGCTCGTACCCTTCGTGGCTTGGACTTTCGTTCACTCGAGTTTCGATTGTGACTCGTCCGATGGCGGATTAAGAGGGCAACGAAGCCGGAATAGGCGGCGAGTCACGAGAGTGTCGGACGATATTCGTGGAACGAGCGGAATTTATTAACGCTGCCGAGCACCGGTGATCGCCGCTGATTGGAATTGATAGTTACCATTGCTCTAGGCCCCTTGACCGGCCGATCATCGCGATATATTATTATTACGATATCTACGCGAGACCGGTGTGCTCGTTTCTCGTTGAGCATCCGCCAGACGTAGGCGCGTGAAATCGCACAATGGAATTTTGAGAGGTTGATATGGCTCAGTCTGTAGTAGCGAAGCAACTTGGCAAGTGATTAAATTCGTATTTCAACTGCTGCATCCTTAGATAGAATCGCTCGATCAACTGCTTTGTTAATTATCCAGAAATTTGGATTTTCATCGCAGTAAATTACTGGATGGTAGTTTGATATTTGTTAGTTTGGAATAGATCTGAGGTATAATTTTAAACGAAAGATGAAAAGAATGAACAAAATTATTAAAAACTCCCACATTCCCTGCTTTTCCTCCTTATTATATAAGTATTTCGTATATGAAATTTAGAGTATAATGCACATGAGAAATTTCGTACTTGCATATAAAGAAACGAAATGAGGTTTTCTTAGATTTCAATACGAATTTTATTAAGAAAGCTTGTATTTTAATAAACGACATACTTTTATTTAATTGCAAAGGGAAAAGAGAATATATATTTATAAACATATAAACAACTAATGACTCTAACGAAATATAGTTGCCACGTACGTATCGTGTATTATGTTCGCGCGTATTAATTCAGTAGAATGAGCCGTCTGACCAAGTGGTAGTTGCCAACTTTGGACGAACGTACGTGACTCCCGTGTGAAAAAAATCTGTTCTCTCCAAGCACAATATCACTTTGAATCTATTATACGGAACATCTTATTGGCAGGTCTAAGCATAGAACATCGTGTAATTGAATGGAGCTTTTGGCACTGAGCTTAATACTCGGGGTGTCAAAAGGATTACAGGCTCCCATTGAAACACGAGATGGTCATTTCAATCCTCCTTTCTAATTCAAATTCGTCTCTAAATCGAACTCTACGAAAATGCAACACCCTCCTGTACCTCGTTTCTATGCTCTCGAAACTTTCTCCGATCACTATGACACAATTGCAACGTACATATATTTGAAACGCATTCGTAAGCGCAGAATATCATTGCAATAACTTTTCAAATCGCTTATTCGCGACGAAAAGAGATCGTCTATGCGCCACGGAACAAAACTCGCGGCTATCATGATCTACTAGTCACAAAAAAACACACGTCCATTGGAATGAATGTGCATATCGGTGTAAGAAAGTCGATCAAGTCGAGTAGTTTGGAACTTAATTACGGGGGAAGGAACGATCGGCCTTGCGATCGTACGCTGATTAAAACGATTCATAAACGTCGCATGAAAAATCTTTGATAGTTCTGAGAGAACGCTAGCGATAAACTTCGATTTCCTGCATCGGCGGAGAGCCAGTCAGGATATTAAAAAAGTTCCGCGTGTTATTCGCCGTCAGCCTCGATCGTGCTCGATCGGTGGATGCAAAGAACCACGATAAAGGAAGGAGGCTATAGTTTTTGCTAATCCGACGATCTTGATGACGAAGGTTTAGCTGTTGCGAGCGTATCATATTGAAAATAGCCTAGCGAAGGATGCACGGAATGCTGTATCATACCGGTTAGCGATTGATCAACAAAGATGACTTGTTACTACCGTCGACAGCGGTATCTCGAAGCACGGCCAGCCATTTTTATCGAGATGTTATCGAGCGCGTATTTATTGAGCAGGAAGAGTGTACTTACACACACTCACACACACACACACACACACACACACACACACACACACACACATATACGCGTAAAAACGAGCGCGGATTTCGATGGGCTATCGGACTTTATTAGGTTTCAAGAACTCACTTACGTGAATGTCTTTCACGACGCTCGTACATCATTGTAATTGCTTGTGTACCCCGCTATCTGTTCTGCTCTCTGCAGCCACGGTAAAAGTTCAGTTCTTAACAGTTTCTGCGACTCGGTCTATGCATTCATTCGCCTTGGATCGAATCGGAAAGTATCGACGAGGAATCACTCTCTCGGTGTACGTTTTGCGAATTTCTTTCTGCTTGCGCAGCGTATCTCTTGTATGCGTTCGACTACATTTGGCTCGGTCCAGCTCGTACGAGTTATGGAAACTTACCAGTGGCGCCAGAAATCTATCGTCTGTGCAAGCATCGAAGTCACCGGGGCCTCGGTCCAACTCACCACTTGTTGTTCGACGATCAACACGTACGCACATAAAATTTCCATCAATGTCCCCCTTTCCTCTCGCTGTCCGATTGTAACGAGCGTTCTCTAAACAATAATCCATTACTAAAAATGATCCAAATGATTCCGTTAGCAAAGCACGACGTGTCCGCGACGAATCACAATTACTATTACCACGAAAATTGCCGGTCTTTCAATTTCAATTTTCGTCACACAGCTTTCACAATGTTCTGGAGGTCATCGTTTCATCCTGTTCCTCTCTACGAATCTCTACCTGTGGTCCGTCTCTCTCCGTGTCATTCTCGCACTCCGTCGGTCGCCCACGTGCCACGCGCTTCGTTCCAGCCGCTCGTTCATCGCAACCCGCGACGCGAGTGACCCCTGACAAACTCGCGGCGGTTTCGTTTATGAAACCCGACACCTTCCGCGTTAAAACCGCATTACACGATCCTCCGGGTAGCTCCGGGAACTGGCTCGATGGGCTCGTGGATCTGGAACCGGAAGTCCAACACCTGTCAGTCTGTTGCGCGTGGGCCTTTGGATACGAGTCTCTCACGAGGCCACTAGACGATTCCAAGAACGATCGCAAAGATCGGACTTTTTCCAACAGGGGGCCGAGAGACATTCCAATTGGTCATGGGTACACGAGAGTCCACACCTGGATATTACGCTTCGACGAGCGTTTGTTTATCGATCGAACTATACATGCTCCGAGGCGGCCTTTCTCTCACGTTCCCGGCTCGCAGGAAGTTGGCAAATCCTCCTTTTTTCGTCTCGTCTCTGTTCCTCCTGCGGCTCCCTCGGTCCTCGGTTCGCCTCTTGCTTTCCTTCTATCGTTCGCTCTTCTTTTTTTTTTTTCGCCTGCTCTTTCCTCCACGCTCTTTCGCCCGTGCCCCGTGCACGTTTCTCTTCCTTTCCTCGGCCTCTCTGCTATTCTCCCCCTTTCTCCCCCGCCCTCCTCTTCCTCCCTGTCCCCCTGGCCGTCGCGCCCGTTGCACCTCCCTCGATCGCGCTCGCGCGCGCACCAAGCCTAATCGTCCACTTTGCCGATACGGTGAAATACGCGATTTATCCTCGTCACGCGTCACAAGGCACGACCGTGTCTGAGAATCGAACTTGTCAGTCAGTGGACGATCCTGTTTACTCCGAGCATCTGCTCTTGCAACGGGGACAGTCCAAACGAGCTCTTCGACACCTGTTGACAAAAATCATTCCTCTAGGTAGCTTCCTGGCATTGGCATTTCCTCCTCTATCTTGGCAATTACGCGTAAAAATAGATTTTCACTGGTTCGAACTGGTCGTGTTGCCGCATGAAAGTTCTTTCACTGTATCCGTGGTATCTGCGAACCGCGCCGGAGGGTATCCCATCCTCTCCGAGCTGCTTCTTCCTCCGTCGATCCCCTGTCGATTCGCGTGATCATAAACCTCGCCGGTAATCGTCGGAAATCCTCTCGAATGTACTCTCGGCTGCTCGTAAAATTCCCGTCCATGGCAACAGAGAGCTGGAGGATCGTTGGAACGTCGATCGAGACGAGACGAACTGGAAGATCGCGAACATCCGCGTAAGGAGGAAAAGAAGAAGAAGAGAAAGAAAAAAAAGAGACGAAGAAACGAAACGGATCACGAACGAATCGAGAAGCACGAGACGTGGATCGTGGATGGCACGCACGAACCGAGAGCTTCACGAATCGAGGCACGATTCGAGAATCACAGGGTGGCTCATCCAAGGGATGACCTTGCCCTAGGACAACCTCGCTGCTCCTCCTCGTCGGGGCATCGGCGAACGACTGAGGGCTGCGGACGTCGGGCCCCGGAACCGGGGACCCCGACACGCCACGATCCGCTCGAGCACTGCACCGTGTTTCAGGACCAGTTCGGCCGCTTCACTTGGCTCCGAAGGAAGGATGCCGTGCGTGGTTGCTCGCCTCCTCGCGTTGCCCCTCGATCCCCTCCTCTGGCTCCCTCCTCTGCCTTCCACAGCCTCCTTGCTCGCTGGCTGCTACTCTCGCAACCCCCTCCCCGACGTCGCTCGTCCAGATCGCCCCCCTTTCCAACGCGTTGCCCCCTCGTGCTCGCTGACGAATCTCTTCTTTCGCGCGAACGAAGAGTTGGCCGTGGTCAGGAGAGCCGAACGCGCCGAATCCGCACCGACCGTAGTCAGGCTCTTGGCTTTTGGCTCTTGGCCCTCGAGGGTGACTTCATTCAACAGTTTTGAATCATCGCTACGATGACAACAGTACGGAGTGATTCTACTTTTCTTTTTTTCAATAAACGTAGATTTCCTATCGAAAGACTTGAAGCATTGAGGAAGATATTTAAATCGTGGTTGCTCGAAAGTGCAAATCATGTTGATTCATTATGAATTCACTGAAATTACTGGAAATTGACACAGACTCTCGAAATTGCGATGCATACACACTCGTTTACACGAGTTGTCGTTTGGCAATTTTGCAATATCGAGCCGAGGCAGATGTATGATAACGTAGCGCAATTTAATTCCCTTTTCACCGTAATATTTTGCAATCACAATTATGCCCGTCATCCACGCCTGTTCTGGGTGAAGTAATCTCGCGACTTATTGACAGTAGTGTTGGTACGTTGAATGGTCTAGTCAGACGCGATAACTGATAAACGAGTTCTCAAAAGCTGCTACACTCAACGGAATCAAATTACGATTCGGAAAGATTTTATCCTGGAACTTACTCTTCCCCTCTACCTCTCCCGCCCCTTGATACACGTACATACGTATGCACGTAACTACTATATTCTCGTACGTTTCATTCATTTTAGTTCTGGTTCATTAACACCGGTAACAGCATAAATTCTTAACCAGATGATTTTGCTGCTGCCTCCTATCCTTCTTTCCTATCGGCATCTGTCTCGCCGTTTTCTTCCTGTACGCTACAATTGACGTGTCTTACACAGATGGTTAGCTACGAGCCTACCACGGTTTGCAGTCGTTGTCAAAGCGTTTTTCCTTTTATCAACCGCCGTGAAATCCTGCCCCTTCATCTCTCTCTCTCTCTCTCTCTCTCTCTCTCTCTGACGTATCGGTCTCGTCGATCTTCGCTCGCGGTGCATTAATCTAGAGTTTGAAACGACTCTACCGGTTATCTTATCAATCGGACGTTGTACGACAAAGTTGCGTTTCACCTGGCTCCGGTTAGCGCAGGCCGTTATCTACAATCAAAGGAACGGAAGTCATCCGCGGCCCAATCTGCGCTGGATCGACTTGAATTTGACAAAGTTTGCCCGCAGGTGACTGCTGGGGGGGGC
Source organism: Frieseomelitta varia (assembly GCF_011392965.1). Taxonomy (NCBI): domain Eukaryota; kingdom Metazoa; phylum Arthropoda; class Insecta; order Hymenoptera; family Apidae; genus Frieseomelitta; species Frieseomelitta varia. Next base: position 659,270 of record NW_025110608.1, on the reverse strand, counting down.
GAAAAATATCGTGAGTTCTCGCGCTGCCTACCGTTCTCGCCGGTATCTGCGCGTCGTGATCTGCGTCGAACGATCGGCTCCGAACGTTGTTTCACCGCGTAGCAGCAATCCTCTCCTCTCTTTCTTTTGAACCGGTGCCGATGCAGCACGACGATCGTACGTACAGCACCGAGCCTGCCAAGATAGCGTTGCCCCCTTCTTCCGTTGCTTTCCCTGCTGCCAATCGCATCCTGGATCCCCCCTGCGAACCTGATGGCCCACCTGGGCCCAACCTCTTCGCGTCCGACGGGAGCCAATCGCCGTGTCTAACGTACGATCTAATGTCTCGGTTGTAACGGGTGTCGAAAGTGGAGGGAGATCGATCCGTGTTCCTTGTATTGTATCACACGTATGTACGTACCATACGTGTCGGCGTTCCGCGTTACGATAGACTGGATCGCTGGATCAGGGATTCTGCTTTCAGTTGGAAAGCCTTGTCTCGCTGAGACGTTGTTCGCGAATCTCAGGATTTTTTTCTTTCTTGGGAAGATGTCAGACAGCAATGTACATTTCGGTATTGATGAAAAGAAGAATCAGGTACACGAGCCTCGAGTAGAAAATTCCTGTCTCATCCAGACACTTGGCACGGATTTTATGATCAACTTTGAGAGCTAGAAGTTTAGCAAGTGATTTTGAGATGAATTTAGAATAGTAATGCTCATGTCGATATCAGTGGAGATGATTCAGGTACTGAGCCTCGAGTAGAAAATTCCTGTCTCGCTCAGACACTTGGCACGGATTTCATGATCAATTTTGAAAGTTAGAAGTTTAGCAAGTGATTTTGAGATGAATTTAGGATAGTAATGCTCATGTCGATATCAGTGGAGATGATTCAGGTACTGAGCCTCGAGTGGAAAATTCCTGTCTCGCTCAGACACTTGGCACGGATTTCATGATCAACTTTGAGAGCTAGAAGTTTAGCAAATGATTTTGAGATGAATTTAGGATAGTAATGCTCATGTCGATGTCCGTGGAGATGATTCAGGTACTGAGCCTCGAGTAGAAAATTCCTGTCTCGCTCAGACACTTGGCACGGATTTCATGATCAACTTTGAGAGCTAGAAGTTTAGCAAATGATTTTGAGATGAATTTAGGATAGTAATGCTCATGTCGATGTCCGTGGAGATGATTCAGGTACTGAGTCTCGAGTAGAAAATTCCTGTCTCGCTCAGACACTTGGCACGGATTTCATGATTAACTTTGAGAGTTAGAAGTTTAGCAAATGATTTTGAGATGCATTTAGGATAGTAATGCACATGTCGATGACAGTGGAAATGATTCAGGTACATGGACTGAGCCTAGAGTAGAAAATTCCTGTCTCGCTCAGACACTTGGCACGGATTTCATGATCAACTTTGAGAGTTAGAAGTTTTGCAAGTGATTTTGAGACGAATTTAGGATAGTAATGCACATGTCGATACCAGTGGAGATGATTCAGGTACATGGACTGAGCCGCGAGTAGAAAATTCCTGTCTCGCTCAGATACTTGGCACGGATTTCACGATCAACTCTGAGAGTTAGAAGTTTGGCAAGTGATTCTGAGATGAATTTAGGATAGTAATGTACGTGTCGATGTCAGTGGAGAAGGTTCAGGTACATGGATTGAGCTCTGAGTAGAAAATTTCTGTCTCGTTATTTCGTGATTAATTTTGAGACTTAGGGTGTCAGGTGATTTTAAGATAAATTTCAGACAGTAATGTACATATAGGTAGGAGTGGAGAAGATGATTCAGATACATGAATAGAGCTTCAAGTCTCATCGAGACACGAATTTCATAATTAATTTTGAGAGTCAGGAGTTCATCGAACAATTTTAGAATAATACTGTAGCAAAAGAGATTGAGGAATATGATTGGATTCAATGAGTATTAAAAAGAAGACAGAAGAGAAGGAGAATATTTGATTCTGGGAATATTTTATCCTTTGGAGAACATTTTATGCTTTATTTCATAGTGAAACAGATATAAACAGTAGTATTTTGAAATGAGAGAACTGATGCATTAAATAGATCGTTCCCACAAATCAGACGCGCTCCACGGAAAGGCAAAATTACATCTTTATACTTATTTATTTAAATTTTTTATACCTTGGGCTTCTTAACTCGTACAAAAGTGTAATTTTAGCAGAACTATCGTTCCATACAACTAGTATTCAATACAAAACACTAATATTGAATATACTACTGTACATAATCTATACTCTGTAATCATTAGTATCGAGTTCTAAAATCATAAATACTGGCAGATCTAAATCTTATCTGATCTTCCAGTTCGTCAAATTCCAAACAATTTAATTCATTACACCTGACCACTTTGACAAGAGAATCTATTAAATGACTCTCCATTGATTAATAAATTCAAATTTCTTTTTTTTATCGCACCCACGATCATACTATCGCATCCGACAATCACGTTCAATCGATCGTCGCGCTATCTTTTGATCGACGATCGAACAGGACCTCGTTACAGATCGTCGACAGAAAAATCGTGATTAACATGGTAACGTTAATCGATTCACGTGCTCGGTGAAAACGGGCGACGAGGGGTAGGAAAACGGGCAACACTTTGTTTCACATTGTCCGTTGACCCAGTTGCCCACAAGAATGCCACTGTAAAACTGTAAAAATGATGACTTTGATCGTTAGAAGTATGAAAACATAAATGTCGTCACGGTTCACTTGGTGATATATTGCATCTACGCCCGCGTATGTGGCCTCTAATAAGCATTTAGCTGTTTCCATAGAATTTTACGATACGATCGGCATAATTTGTCGCACGCAGGCACGACCCGTTCCAATACCGACAGCACTAATTCATTAGCGAGCGTTTCTTTCATGCGGATTTTTCTATCCGCGCCCGCGCTACGCGTGAACTCAATATCTGTATTACGCCGCGAGATTCTGAATCGCGCCAGCGGAGCAACCTGTTCCTGACAACACGTTCGCTAATGCGCACGTTGGCTTTGCGCCAGTGGACTTTTCTATCGATTTCGCGCGCACGCGAACATCTGTTAGTCCTCGCCGCGTGAGAATATTTCCTCCAACGATGAAACGTCGATGAAAGTTTTGAGAAAGTGCTCGACACGAAGTTGAAAGATTACCAGCATCAACTAGCATTGAACATGGAAGTAAGAATAATGAGATCTATACGGTGTTTACGCGAATCAACAGCAATATAAATTAAAAAAAAAAAAAGAAAAATACAAAATTAAATCACTGTTCGAGATTGACACTTGTGGATTCTCTTATCCATCCAATCGCGAACGATGAGTTCTGCATCAAGAATGAAGTGACAAAGAGAAGAAAATTATGTCTTCTATTTTATTCGACAGCGATCGTTTGCTAATGGAATCTTGTGACGGAAACTGAAAAGGATCTTGCAATTACTAACTGCAAGTATAAAACGTACTGTTGACGTACGTGTTCATTTACTTGGCTGAATCTACCTTTCCTCTTTCCTTTTTTTTACAATAAATCTAGATAGAAATATTTAGCAAAAGGGTTGGAGATCACGAATCGTCGGCATCTTTGATATTCAGATCAGAGATTTCTCGTTCGCGTGTGCAATTGCACTTGCGCGTCGTAACGTCGATGTACACGCCGAACGTTCGACGTTCCCCGGTATGAGCTGTACAACGCAGCGCGATGCTGTACGAATGTACGTTCATGCCATTAATTTGTTTCCCGTGTCGATACCGCTTCCGCGGTTGAATTATTCATAAATATGCGTATATACCTTTTAACAAGCCGGATCAAAGCTGGCATTAAACGAATCGCCGATTCGAGCGGTTCGAGGAACCGGAACGAACGCGGTTATTTCTGGGAATTTCGCACGGATTCCTTTTTCGATCGTCATCACTAGAATTATGGGAGACGGGCCCACGTCGAAGGTGATGTTTTCGCGAGACTCTGGACGATCCACAGGTGTGTTTACCACGGTGAAATGGCAATCGAACGCTTCTTAATGAAACAATTTCTAGGGAAAGTACGTCTCGGAGACGTATCGATGATGTAATAACGCACGGTTCGATTATTAATGTTTCGCGGAAGGGGCTGTTTGAATAATGTGCAATTCGCAAGTAATCAAAGACATCTCGGGGGAAATCAAACAGCATCTCGTTACTCTTCTCATCTATTTTTTGAAAAGAATTTTTCAATAGTTTCGAAAATTATATTTCATTCATATTTTCAGTTACGATGTTTAATAACCTTTCCTCGTGTCGAATCGCATGTAGCATTGCTACCAAATTAAATTTTCATTCGGAACAATAATCCAGAAATTATTGAAATATGTAGTTATTATTATTGTAGTTCGTTTATATTTTTAATCACGATGTTTAACAATTTTTTCTCATGTGAAATATAATTATAGTTAAATTATTAATTAAATTAATATTTTGTATATAATTTATTAAAATTAAATATAATATATAAAATTAATAATAAATTCTCTATATAAAAATTAATGAAAATTAAATAATGAAATTAAAATTAATAATTATAAATTAAAGTGCCAGCAATAGCGGTTAAACTTATATTATAAGTTAATAATTAACAAATATTATTAAAATAAATTATTTGTATAAAAAAATTAATAATTATAGGTGAAATTTAAATTATTTATATAATTATAAATTTATATATAAAAATATATAAAAATTAAATATTAAACTAGGATTAGATACCCTATTATTTTAATATAAGCTACCTTTGCTACCATTGCTACCAAATTAAATTTTTATTCGGGACATTAAAAACCTTCGATCTTTCAAAACTCGACAACGAAAGAAGCTTTTCCTGCAAATTTAACTCTAACTCGGCAGTTTCTAACCATAAAAATTACTGTCCGATGTTTCGCCGCGTTTCTCCGCGTGCGTTTTGAACAACACTTTGGACAGTTTCTTCTTCCCACGGTTCCATCGATTCGAACCGGTCAGCAGATGACCGCGTCGCGACGCACGCACGAACGCTTCCAGGCGTCTCTCCGTTTTCGAAGAGCTGCAGCTCGATAGCAGTGGGTCGATAATTCGCAGGGGGTCCTCCTTGAGAACGGGGTTGCAGCACGACGACGAGGAACAATGGCGAGAGAAGAAATTAAGAGGGAGAGCGACTCTTACAGAGGAGTTACGTGTCTTCGGTGTCAATGTATGTGTGTGGCAGAGAAATGAGCATCACGCGCGATCTTTTCAGCTTTTCAGGTTCTTTTCTTCTTCGAAGGGGTCAGTGTTTCACGCTGAAAATACGGATGGTTATGTTTTGATGGATGTTTAAAAAGGAACATTTTTTGTGGTTGTGTACCTTACGTTTTTTTTGTTATCTTTGTGTTACAATTGCTGGTTTTTACTGTATTAACGCGAGAATAATTAATTGATTTGACGTTAGTGCGAGAGAATAAGTTAAATTTAAATTCAAATTTAATGCGTCATAAGGCAGAATTTCCAGAAATTAGACTAACTTTGTTCCTTATTCCTATTTTTCGAAACATTTATACGTTTCATTTTGTAGGAGTAAAATTGGTAACCTAATCTAAACCTAATATAAAGTAAAATCGAAGAATATTAACTTTCAGTTAGCGCGTAAATATATTTATTAATCTATTTGTGCAGTTCATCAATTATTTATTATTTCTACTCTTGTACGTGTGATCATTAAAAATGAATTTTCATACGATCTAAACCTAATTTAATAAAGTAAAATTGAAGTATTAACTATTAGTTAGCACGTAGCATATATATTTATTAATCTATTTATGTATCATACCAATTATTTATTATTTCTACTCTTGTACATGTAATCATTACAAATGAATTTTCATACAATCCAAACCTAACCTAATATAATGTAAAATTGAAGTATTAACTATTAGTTAGCACGTAGCATATATATTTATTAATCTATTTATGTACCATACCAATTATTTATTATTTCTACTCTTGTACATGTAATCATTACAAATGAATTTTCATACAATCCAAACCTAACCTAATATAATGTAAAATTGAAGTATTAACTATTAGTTAGCACGTAGCATATATATTTATTAATCTATTTATGTACCATACCAATTATTTATTATTTCTACTCTTGTACATGTAATCATTAAAAATGAATTTTCATACGATCTAAACCTAATTTAATATAAAGCAAAATTGAAGTATTAACTATTAGTTAGCACGTAGCAAATATATTTATTAATCTACTTACCAATTATTTATTATTTCTACTCTTTTTATGAACATTAAAAATGATTGAATTTTCGTATAGTGAAATTTTAATGAAAACCGCGTCGTAAAAATAATAACGCTCGGATTTAGCCAGTGGGCACTATGCTCGTGTGCACCCTCTACGAAACCGGAAACAACCCGTTCGACACCTTGCAACAAGAGATCCGTCTAGTAAAAATATCGGTCAGACAGGTTTCCGTCAGCTGGACCGCATTTTGACGGCGCTCGCGTCTCTTCGCTGGGGGTCCTCTGCATTTCCGAGATGCCTATGGGAAAATCTTGGCGCGACTTCCTACTACCGCAACGCCATGACAGCTGTTTGCAGTTTTTAAGGTTTTAGCTTCATGCAAATCAGTCGCTGGACCGCTGAATTTATTGGCTTCGAATGTCAAGCATTCAAAGACAGTGGCGAGAAAATCGTGATACTCCTTTGATCTCCACCGTGGGACCTGGGTTCTCCATGAGCTTCCCCGAGTTTCATCTTTTCCAGTACTCGTGAGAATGAACTCAAGGAATCCTCGACATATGAAAATGAACGTGAACACAGTTTCTCAGTGTGATTAATTGAAGTTTGAAACGTTTCTGAAAAAACGCATCGAAAAATTCCCCCCACGACTGGATAACTTCGAAGATTGACGTTTCTCTTAAAACTTGCTGCACCGACTTTTCAGTATTGGGATTAAAACAACGAAAATTGAAGAAACCCTGACGTTTCATCGCACGATCCTGATATTCAAAGTTCGATAAAATGCTGGAGAATATGTTACACGGCAAGTTTCCAGCTGTAAAGAGAAAATATCAATCTTTGATAACCAAACGATGAAACCAACAATGAAAAAGATTTCTCGATGCTTTCGTCGCAAGCCCATTTTTCTCTCGAAAAAAAACGAACACACGACACACTATCAAAGTAGAATCTTTACGAAGCTAAAGCTGGATCGTCACGTGATATTCTTCACCTCGAAGATTGCTAACAGCTCGGAATATCGACAGATAAGATATTTCGTCGATATTATTTCAAACAAGATACACGGAACGGAGAAAGGAATAGGTATTATAAATTCTCCCGTGGCCTCGTACCTGTAATCCCGTGGCGTCCCCGTTTTCTCCCACGGGCATCACGGGGCCAATCATCACCTCGGCCCATAAAATTCGATCCACGGTTTCCACACGCGCGCCTCGTCGTGCACGGGGCTCTCGTCTTAAACGGATAAGCCGGAATCCCCGACGGATTTTCCGCGTGAGTAGCGTGCAAGAAACACGGCCGACGAAATCTCGGACGTTTAATCTCCGAGAGCGGCCTTTGCCTCCTGGTCATCCCATAGTCCCGTCCAGCTTTATGCAAATGGCACGGTCGACACTCGGTTGTGTGGCGACCGGGGTTGCCGCGACAGGAGGAGGAAGGGAGGGGCGCGAGGATCGTCTCCTATGCAACGCGCGCCGGCTCGCATTATGTGCACCATCCGGACGGGAGAGGAGATGGTGGTTACGTTTCTCCTCTCGCACCCCATAAATTACCGGGCGTACAACATTTAATGGGCCGGTGGCTGGTGCCGTGGTCCCAGGTCCCCTTTGCTACCTTAACGCCATATCGCGTGTTTAAAACGCCGCGGGGCACTCACGAGCGGAAAATACACCCGGCGACGACGCCGACACCGACGACTTTATTTTATTCAGCCTCTGGCCCCTCGCGCCGATAAGAATACGAATATACATACAGACGATATGTATGCCGTACGTGGCTAAGGACGGTCTCAATGCTGGTAACGTCTCTCACGGCGTACGTATATGTGCTTTCGGTGGTAATTCATGGCCGTGAAGAAGGTTCGAGGAAGCGTTGGATCGGTCTTTTCTTTTTCAGAATTTTTTTAAAGAACTTTCAGTCGAGGGATAGGGCGTTTTCTATAAAAGAAATATTCAGCCGTTAGCAGTTCGTCGAAGGATCAGCTATTGCTGAATGATTGGGAATCAGTTTTTGTTAAAGGATTTTAGTTTCGTTTCGACTATTTGCGCTGGGCAACTGATTGCGGACCGTAACGAGTGACCAAAACTGTATACAATAATTCGTCGATTTCTTTTTCTTTTTGAACCGACGAGTTTGATATCTCTGGATAGAAATGATTGAGGAGTAATAAATTTATTATTTGTTTTATTATATACTTAAAACTCTCGACATGCGTGGCACGTCATTCCAGCGCAAGAATCAGTTCCCATGAAGAATTTTAGCTTTCGTTGATCGTGCATTCGTGGGAAATTTGATGGTGCAAAACTGTGTACGATGAATAGAATACGAGAAAGGAATTCGTCATGTGTTTATATCATATTTGAGTAACGTGGTAATTAAGAGGTTTTCGAGTTGGACGAATTGGAAGAGGATTTTATTTTTGATTCGTAGGAAACTTTAAATGTGTACACAATGCATAGAGTGTAAGAAAACCATTAAAATGTGAAAAAGCAAAGTATCGAGTTGGCTGAAAAATAATTTCCTCTTTTTTCTTTTTAATAGATAAACGTGCAATTGACTTCACTTTAAACCACAAATTCATTGTGCAACCTGACAGCTAACTGTTCAAACTTGTTTTGGAAAAAGAAAATGCACGATCTTGTTAACAATTGTTTGTTTGGCGTCGTTTTTATTAATTAGATTCGTTATTATTTGATTGGTGCATGTTGGTGGACGTTCTATCGAGGCAATAACCATTGAATTATTACTGGTTTTGTATGAAAGTTCTCCAGTTTTAATGTAATTTTTTTTTTTTATACTTCTTTAATTTCGAGGTCGAAGTATTACTTAGATCATCAATCGATATAGAATTTAGGTACCAAAGGTGTAATTTTCCATCTTCCCTTTGAGTTCAAAAATTACGCGAAGCCTATTCACGTGGTATGAATGGAGCACAACCCTAAAACCAGTTTAGTAAAACTCGATTCTCTGTTAACTTTGTCTGCCCATAGAAATAGAGACTACAATCTTTCTTACTATGTACTTATTCAAATAACTTCCACGAGACAGATACAAAATTCCAAGTTTATCTAAAATCTGAATCGAATTTTGGATCTGATTTAAAAAAAGATAAACATTGCTAGAAGGTAAATCTTTATTCAAAATTTCTGTAAACTGAAACAATTTTCTAATGGTTCGTTACTATTAAAAAATACCTAATTTTCTAATCATGTCACGCAAGTGAGACCTAATACTTGTAATTGGAACTATACCTCTAAATATTATAAATAAATTATTAAATAGTGTTATATATAGTATTATAAATAAATTATTAAATATTTAGATAGAGTTTTAATTATAAATAAGTTATATACTCTTTCTATCGCGTTACTGTTCCTACTTCCACTATACCTCTAAATATTATAAATAAATTATTAAACAGTGTTATATATGGTATTATAAATAAATTATTAAATATTTAAATAGAGTTATAATTATAAATAAATTATATACTCTTTCTACCGTGTTTCACGTGAAATTTACCGTTTCAACCGTTCGAATCAATTTCATTGAAGAAGTGAGTTACCATCGAGAGGAAAAAAGGAAAAAAAAGCGAACGGCGGAATGGGAGAAAAGCGAAGAAATGCCAGCGCGTAAGAAATTGCAGCGACGTCCTCGAAAGAAAACCGCATAACGTGGAACCAGAAGCGAGGAGCAATAAATCGCGATACAAACAATTTAAATGGACGATCGTTCACCGTTAGGGCCGAGAGAACGGCCTCGAGGGAACGCCATCGTAACTCGGAATTAGGATGCCACCTCTCTGCTTTCCCGTTTAAAGTATCGTCCCGGAAATCCGTGGCAGAAGCTCGTTTCGCTCGTGGCCGTTCGTGCAACGTTGAGAAGAAGAGCCCAGGTATATTTATAGGAATTTCTGCGCGCAATAAGTCCCGAACGTCATGCACACGGGCTAACAAACACACGCTGAATCCTTTGAAAGTATAACTCTCTGCGTGCATGAATTATAATCGTCATATTTCACTAACGTTTGTCGCGATTTTCATTCCCGGTAATGACGTTTGCTGTGCCGCGATTTTCGGCCCCGGAATCGCATAAATTCTGAGAATTCTTCCCTTCGTCGAGCAGCGTCCGCACGAGCTCGTCTTGATGAATTCAACAACATTCAGAGAGGATTTCAATTTGTTCAAGTACTTGAGCTGACAGCCAGTTTAATTCGAGATCAATTTTTGGTTGAAAGTTAATCTCGAATTTTTACTGCTATTCCCTGCGTGAATCTTTAATCGAAATTTTCGACATATTCCATTTTTTTTTTATTGCTATTTAAAATTTCTAAACTTTTAGGATCTCTAAGTTTCTTAAGTACGATCGTACATATCACGGGATTTCAGATTATAGAGTTAACGACTTCAAAATACAAAATCTTAATTCCAAGGATTTCAACAAACTAAAGGAAAAAACAGTCTTTAGAGAGTTTTGCATTTCAATTTAATCAACGGGAGAAAATCGATAGCCAGTACAAGCGTTGAGAAGTCGTTTAAAAGAATAAGAAGTCCAAACCTGTTCTTACGCTGCGTACAGAAAATCCAGACGAGATCAGGTCCAAGGCCCAGTTCTATTTGTCATTCGTACGAAACCAGATTTGTCACGTTCGTTCGTTGGGGGTATAAGGCCTGCTCTCAATATAAATATTATCCCTTCGTATACCTTACTCCGCCAGACATGCATAATGCCAGCAGCGCAAATTATCTTGCCAAACGTGTCTTTTATCTTCGTTCAATGAAATAAAATTTTGAATTTTACGTCCGACCTAATTTTTTTCTCTTCGTATTTAAAGAACGAGGGGTGGAACTTGCAATTGATAAATTTCCACATCTTGATAATATTTTCAGAGAAATTCGCAATTTTCCAATGTATTCTTAATTTTGTTAATTTAATTTAATTTTAATATTGCATTTTTATTATAAATGATACCACAAGGTTAAGAGGATGAATTATATATTTTTTTGAATGTTACTTATTTTAATATTATTTTTTATTTTAATATTTCTTATTTTAATATTATTATTATTTTGATATTTCCTATTTTAATATTATTATTATTATTTTAATATTTCCTATTTTAATATTACTATTATTATTTTAATTATTAATATTTCTTATTTTAATATTATTTTTATTATTTTAATTATTAATATTTATTATTTTAATATTATTATTATTACTATTATTTCTTCATACTTTTCTATTCTTACGCAGCAAAAGTTTATTAATTTCAAAAAAAATACCTCGTATTAACGTCGTCGTACGTATTTTTTCAGGAAGATGGTCCGAAACCAATTGTCACCAATTCTCAACCAATCGCTGCGGAACTTACCACAAAAGTGATAAAAACGTATCCATTTAAGATCCTAAACCAGAATTACACGGTGGACAGATTCATAAATTTCAACTACAACAAGGAAGCTGCGAATTACCTTTTAACGAAACAGTCGAAGGATAAGTTGAACGAAAATGAAATCGACGTGTTGAAGCAGGTAAGCTATTCTTTCTCAACAGAATATAGCTGAACGTAAAGAGACTGGCCTTCAATCTCTTTGCTCAGTGTCGTTAATTTCGCGAACGGATGAATCTTAAACGGCACGCTCGCTGATTCGGAAACATCCTCCTCTGTGTCAATGCATACGAACGATCGCATTAAACGATTTTAATGGTCGCCGGGAAGAAAACGGGAAGAAAAAGTAGCGAAACAGTAGTTGCATACGTAACGCTGTTGCAACGTCGAGCGTCGAATTAGCATAAAGGCTGTCCGGATGCGAGCGCGAGGTATCTTGTTCATGTTTATCGATGAGGGCATGTAATCTCCGATAATCGATAGAGATAAGATCGGAATCACGGCGTAGAAGCGGCTCATCGCGCGGGAAATTACTGTTCTTAAACGTCGGGAAAATTGAAGTTTCGCGCTCGAATAAAAAGGAGACTGGCAGAGGAAAAAAAAAAAAAAAAAAACAAAGGACTTCCACCTTCTTTCTTTTTCGCGATTCTGCGTTTATCGCGTTGCCTCTCGTAGCCTCCCGAGGGATGATTTCTTTTTTTGTCAGAATGAGTGTACCGCTTAATCCGGCGTTAATATTTTATAAAACTAACGAGAATTCGTGGTACAAAAATGTAATAAATTCCTGGGACGTTTATGGCGCTATATCGGTAAATTGGCTCGCAACGTCTAGAATTACTGAGCCGTTTCAGAAAAATGTTTTTGAAAAATTTCTAATGAAATTTTCTTGGAGAAGGTTATCCTGAATTCCGTTGTCCTTCAAGAGAAGCAAGTTTCCTTATGATTTCGAAATTTTATTGAAACATTTTCTAGAGGTCTAGAAGACTTATTACTGATGCGTGCAGTTCTCATGAATTAAAAAATATTTAAAATTCTCTCTCTTTCTACAAATTTTAATTATTCATTTAGACACTCATCGTTAAGTGTAAGAGTTCGAGGAAAAACATCGATGGAAAAAATTAACAAAACATATCGATGGAAAGTTTAAAAGATTTTTTTGACGCCAAGATTGGACGAAATTGCAAGTACTTACGTAGATATAATTACGTTCCCTCGAAACCACTTAGAGCTGATGCAAAATACCGGAGGAATCAACGGTGGAAACTTATCGAGCGTTCATTGGATGGCTTAATATAGAAGGGAAGAAGAAAGGAACGAGCTGCAAAGAAATTGGAAAATTTTAATTAAACGGAAAGATCACGAAATCTCGGATCGCCGAAGAAGACGTTCGAAGGAATGCAATTTCCTGCGTGTAACGCAACTATGATAATATTGCTTGTAATATGGTAACATGGTTTCCTCTGCCAGCTTCTCCACCTCGTCCTCGTTGCCTGTCCGTTCACTCTTCTCGTTTGACATTCGACCAGGATATTTCGCTTTATCCTTGTTCCCGCGTAATGAATCTCTGTGAATAGCTTCATCGATGCACGATGGTGCGATTTATGGCGATAATCGATAATAATGTAACTTTCGTTTTGAAAATGAAAGAAATTGCTGAGATTGTGTTAGAGAAAGAGAGAGAGAGAGAGAGAGAGAGAGAGAGAGAGAGAGAGAGAGAGAGTAGTCTTCAATTCACAGAATGGAGAAATAGTTGATAATTTAGAAAATTATCAAACGTAGATAACGATGAGATTTTCGCTTAATTATTTTCTGATTGCGAAAAATAATGACTTAACTGGGGGAAACGAGTTAACCATCTTGTAATATTGTGTAAGGTGAAAGAGGACATAAATAGCTACAATAATTTTTATAATTTCCTCCTTTATAATTGAACGAAATTCTGAGTATGGCGAATTCGAGTCACTCGAGTGTCTAATTTCTTGAAGATAATCAGAAAAGTTTGTAACCTCTTGAAGATAAAATACAAGAAAGAAGCAATATTTTACAAATATTTTCGTGAATTTCAAAGTTTCTCTAACATTCTCAAAACCCGTACATCTTATTTCCTCTGAAAGAGAAGGAAATTTAAAAAAGAAAGAGAACAAAGTGTAAATTACGAGTAGATGACTTATAGTTTTTCGCGGCAAGTGACTAAACTCCTCAAGTCCATCTCCACTAAACCTCTGACAAACTGTAAACAGGTGAAGTCTCTGTCGACCGAATGGCGAAAGAAGCTTATGCACCAATTAATGGTGGACCGTGACATAATACCGGGGCTGAGACAGAAACAAGTGCTGCGCGGTAACCGCTTGCCCCGGGAAAACAAGATACCTGGAAGTTTAGCTGGCCTGCCTAGAGACCTGTGGGACGACCTGGAAGATGGAATGTGGAAATCGAAGCCACGAAAGCGGCCTTTAATAGGCACGATGAACTGTATGTTAGATATGCCTGGATACGACGCGCTGCCATGTAAGAATTTTCTGGCATACTTGCGAACGAGTTAGTAGTTGTTGCGAATTACCAACACTTTTCCTTCGTCGATCCACTTCAACGTCCATTCATAGTTCTCTTTCACAGTATTTAGACAGAAAGAGTTCCATTCGCACTCGTTTCCATTATTCTGATGTTCTTTCATTGTCGAATACTAACTTCAAACAATATTCTTCATTATAGATTTTTATTAATTTTTATATAATGCTATTGCTATTTCATTAGGTGTCACAGCGTATCACAGCGTAGATGTTCATAGAATATATTTGAGGAAATAATTACAAGAATTAAAGAATACTGATTTCTTTCTTTAAGATTCCTATTCCTACAAAGAACTCACCGACTGGGGCTCGAAAAATTTCATCGCTACAGCAGTTAAGAACTGCGTGGCATTCTACGACACCAACAAATCTGACGTTTATCAATCTCCGAATAACGTGGATGTATCGGATGTTTGCGCGATAAAATGGAACAACGCAGGTAAAATTTTATTTTCCTCCCAAACGGTTTGATTATTATTGTCTGACAGAACACTTTACGTTTCTTCTTCGTCGTCAGGCAACAAACTGGTGATATGCACCTTGATGTTAAAAGTGCAACTTTACTGCATAGACACGCAAAAGATGATTTGGACGGTTACAGGCAGCAACATTGTGCGTTGCATTTGTTGGTCTGAGAACGACCAGCATATCGTCGTGTGAGTAATACCTGTCCATATAAAGATTCGTCGAATAAATAAGATAGACATAAACGACGTCCATTACTGTTCATCATTTGCATCGGTTAACGAGAGTTTATTACTATCTGATATCGTTTGATAAATGTCATTGATTTAATTACCATAATCATTCACGGATCGTTTGTACACGCCGCGTGGAAAATATTTTTCAATCGGCCGCGAGACTCCAGTTGCCATAAGTATTCTCAGACATCACTTTTTATTTATTCTGCTGCATGAATATTAATTCATTTGCGTGAGGGAGCGGAATTATTATTATCATTATTATTGTTATAACAAATATTAATGTATTTGATCATATGTAATATTATTATCGTTATTATTAAGAATTTTATACTTATGTGTGAACATAATTTTAATAACATTATATACATTTCAATACGATAATAATTGTAGGACTTTTGCTTTCAATTGCGTACTTCAGTTGCTCGTAGAAAATTGCTCGAGGATACGTACGGTATAAATTAGGGAGATTATATTTTAACGCATTGCAGCGGCACCAAGGGGGAAATCCTAGTTTATTCGGCGAGGGATGGCAAAGTTGTTCATTTATTTCAAATACAGTCAGCGACTGTTGTGGCGCTTGCATTCTCGTCGAATTATCGATATCTCGCTTCTTCTGCGTTGGACAAAAACATACGAATTTTCAACTGGACAAATTTCTCACCGCATCTGGACATTATTTATTACGAATCCGTGACGGTGAGTCAATTCTTCTCAAACACGAAGCCTTTCTTGGAAAATACTTGGAAATTCGTTGACAAAATGTATTGTATCATAGTACAAAAACTATTGTTGGCACCTCATTGCTTCTATTGCAACTTATATACTAATTAATCAAATCCAAATGCCTATATCGTTTAACATTTTCACGCGACTGATCTAGAAATCTTGATATTATAAAAACAAAATAGCGGTCTCTAGATTCAATAGAAATGTCGTCAAGAACATCCTGTCATTTCTAATTCTGAAACGAATGTTCCAGTCGTTGGCTTGGCAACCATACGAGAACGGTGTGCTGTGCATCGGCGGTGGTGTTGGTGACGCTTCGCTGTCTCTTTGGAACATGAACAAATTAAATCCGCCAACTTATCGCGACGTGAAGTTTAATGGCGCTGTGGAGAATATGTTGTGGAACAAGCACAGCGGAGAATTAGTCGTTCATTGGTCGTACTTGAAAGGAAGGAAGCAACGCACCGTGATGCCGGTTTTCGCGAGTCTTGATCGCATAGTGGACGTGTTACCCGTGGACAAGGAAATGCAAGTGAACGCTGTTATGTGGAACTCTGATCACACGCAATTAGGTACGTGGAACACATCATTTCAATATTTCTGTTAATTAATCTGTCTAGAATTATTTAAAATTATATAATCGTGATGTTGGACTGGTGATAGGTAGATTAGATTCGTGATGGAATTTTTCAATATTTCTATTAATTAATCCAATCCAAAAAATTGTTTAAAATTTATTTCGTTCGACGAGACTGTGGAATCGTTATTGGATCGAATGATGGGTAGATTGAGGATTTTTATGCATTTGTGAGAAATTTTAAATTTTCGAAAAATACATAGAATCCACGTAATAGAGGGAGATTGAAAATAAGATTGTAATATTTAATAGGTGAAGCCTATTTCCTTATCCACCTTAGTTTCTCATAAAAAATTAATTATTTTCTCATAAAAATCCTCAGTTTAGTGTGTCGTAAGAAACGTAATGAGGACGAAGCTTCTAATTAACGGGAAGAAGATCATTTTAAATATTCTTATGTGATAAACATATAGATAAAGATAGATACGTGTAAAAACCATTAATTCCGATGGCATTCGTATCTGGTTTTGTTCGTGTAACCATAGTTGGTTTGGGTTGCGTAAAATGCTGTCTGTAAGTGCAATAATAATGATGTGGATGTTCAAAGTATATGTGTTTTCATGTGTTCATTCTGGAAGATACGTTGAATATAACGGTACAGAGATTTTTAATTCCGACCAAGTTTTATATGTTCTTTTTTTTTTTTTTTTAACAAAAAAGTGTTCCTGTAAAACATTGATGCACACTCGTATTTCTCTAATAACAAAAATTAGAATTTTTTTGGAAAATATTGACTATTAGAAAAGAATATGTATTTTTGCACGATTCGTTCAGGAGAGAATCTAGTGTTATTAATCTCCATTGTTTCGTGAAGTATCCGTCTTAGAGTTGTAATGTCATTAAGAAAATTAATATGCGAATATATATATATATATATATTTTCTGTAGCCATTCAGGCAGACGATTGTTTGTTGATGTGGAATTTCTTCGGTAACGAGTCCCAATACTCAAAACCTAAGAAACAGCGCAAAATGATGCATGGAGATACAACGATGAATTTCAAAGAATTTAAATACTATGACATACGATAGAATCGATGTCGCAAGAAGGTGAATAAATCACATCTTCTTCGATCTTTTGTGATGAAAGTAAAAAACATATTTCATTACAGTTCCTCTTTTCCCCCTCTCCCCAAATTTAACTCTTACATTTACCTACATCACAACTGAGAGAACAAAATAATTACATAAATCTTTTGTAACGGAAGGAAAAAAATATATTTTATTACAGTTTCTCTCTTCCCTTTCACAAATTTAAATCTCCTTATATTTACGTACAACACAATTGAGAGAACAAAATTACATAAATAAATAGTACAGAATCATACAGAAATTACCAAAATTAAATTCCTTACGAAATTTCCACCTGCAAAATTAATAACTATAACCAAATCCCAGACAATGGTAGCATGGAATAGCACAGACCATTTCAAATTAATTCTACTAATTAAATTTAAAAAATAGCAAGCTATGAGGTACAATTAGATATCCTTTTTGGCAATTATTATATATATATATATATACACCCAAACCACTGAACCAGGTTGTAATTTTACTTGAAAAGAAATTTTTCGACGCTACGCTTTTATTGTACGTGATGTACCTCTCCAATACAAACATTGAACGTTCTACTCGTATCTCGATTTTCGCGGGAACATCAAAGATCGCTCATCCTCTTCTCATAGCGCGGCGATCAACACGTTTCGCCGAACATAACGTCGTATTATTTCCATTTGAAATGTCGTCCGCAATCGGGAGAAACGACGAAAGGCAAGAAAAAGGAAGGGGAGAGATCGCGAACGTCGTTTTCACGAGGCGATTATAGAGTGTGCACCGATTAAGGACGATTACAGTCGAATCGCGCGCAATTTAAATTTTCCCGGGACCATTTCGCAGCAGGTTTATCGATCGTCCGCGAGATAAGACCGTCTAGTCTCGTGCTAGGACTCTTAACGACCGACTTCTACTACCATCAAATAGATTTCCAAGTTTCGCCACCTTTAAGGCCGTACCGTGATTGTGAGTCACGTGATTATCTGTCAGCTGCTAATTACACCAGAAAAGGGTTACGTCGGCCATTCTGCGAGCAGCCACTCTGGCAAACGCCGCTGTAACTATCTGTCCGTGTCATTCGGTCCGTTTTCTTAACCGAACGCTATCTCGTTAACTCGAATTTAATGGACCAAAAGGGTTAGATCGTTTTATAGGGGGAAATAATTTTATTGCGCTTCTCTCGCAGAGTAAATAATTTTTGGGATTGATGTTTCGTAAAGCAATTGCTTTTATTCGGTTATTCGAAGATGAGGTTCATCATTGATTATGATTCGTCGATAAATTTGAAGAAGTAAAAACGGTGGTTTAAATCTGAATAAATACAAGATCATTAAAAAGAGAGAAAAATATACGTACTCGAGAGATTAAGATAATTAAAAACACACTAATACGTATACACGTATACGTCAATTTGTTAAAGAAACAATTCCATCTATCTAGATGTGTTTCGAGAAATGTTATTTCTAGAAATTCAATTCGCCAATTCTCATTATTTTTCACACTCTGCTGCCATCAGTGTCTTAACCGTCATCCTAGCCATCCGTTTATGACTTTTCACGATCTGCTCCTTCTAAATAAATAATCACCAGTCGCGACGCGCGTGTCTAAAGGCGACAGGCCTTTCTACTTTTTCACCTGGTCGCGCGACGCCTTTTTTGCTCGTGGCGTCGTCCGGCCATGGAAATCGGGATTTCGTTCGAGATTAAACTCTTGGCCGGCAAGGACGCGGCTAATGGTCTGAAATTACCGTGCTGACCGCGAGTCTCCTCGCTTAACATAAAGTAACTAGAACAGATGTCCCGGTATTACTCTCGCGCGCTAATGCCACGCTGCTCGCTAATAACAAGCGAGCCGGTGGGGACCGATGAAAAACCGCGCGACCAGGCCAGTTAGCCGGCGCGCGGATCCGGCGCGGAGAGCGCCTGCCACGGCGTTCCGCTCGAGCCGGCGCTCGATCGTGTCCAATCGAACGATAAGTTAATCGATGACGGAAATCAAGAGGCAGCCGCTTGAATTATCGCCCGCGTAATTTGGCCCCTCCTCGGTTACCACCGCAATTACCCCGTATCTCTGATTCAACGATAGTTTCGAACTTACGAGGATGATGGTCGTGATCTGCGAGCAGATCCGCTGCGTAAACTTCTCCCGTCGAGTTTAACGATGCTGTTCCGCGATTAGGGAATTGCGTATTTTTACGCAAGCGTCATGCAGTTCAGATTAGCTAGATACCGGGGGTTCGTCTGTTCGTACCTGCGCGAAATTTAATTGCTGACACGCGAAATTTAGTCGGCGATTAGGAGATTAATTTCCACTCGGGCGAGAGAGATGATTTTAGAAAATTTAACTCGCGACCGGCATTTAGATTAGGCGATCAGCCGATTATGAATTTTCGTGTATTAAAAACTATAACATCATGGCTTACATGGCTTCGAAATATTTCAACAGTTTAATTGAATTTTATTATTATAATTTATTTATTTATCACGGAGAATGTGAATGGCATAAATTATGTAATAATTTATTTGAGGATTAAAATAAATATAATTTACTTATTGTTACATATATATAAAAATACCCCGAAATACTCACACATTACAATATTTAATAAATAAAATTCGAACTTAAGTTTGCATAAATTACAGCAATCTGCCACCAACACACCACTCGTCATTTGTCTTTAATGTTAACATTAAATTTATCATTAATATCAATTATTAAAATTCGGAATGCTTGAACGTATACAACGACCATTCGTTGACCAAAAAGATCCAATCAATTCATCAGACAGAAAAAAAACGAAACGAAATTCCAGCAGATTGGAAATTCAGTCACTTCAACCGGCGATGTTCGTCGCACTGAATCACGCTCGTCCAACAACAGAAACAACAGATGCGCGCAGTTCTTAGTCGCGAACAGTTAATTGGCCAACAGGATGCGGTGTTTATGACTGGACAGTGGTCGTAAAACGGTTGCTGATTATTATTAGATACAATCGCGCTCAGATCGTCCGATACGAGCTTCTCGAACGATATTTATTACGGCCGCACCGTGGCAGATTCTGGCTCGATCCTCCTCCTTCGTCTTTTTCTCGCTGGCTGAAAACGCGAAACGAATCGCGGCGGGTGTCGGCCGCCCGTTTCGTTTCCTGTTGCCGCTGCGTCCCGACGCTCGCGGAATCGATCGTAATAGGGTACCCTCGATCTTGTAATCGGATATCAGGGCCGCGACGAACAGCCAGCCCGATTTGCATCTCCGCCGATGCAGCCTGTGTAATAAGAGTGGATTGGTGCTCGTGTTCGATTGAAATTACAACGGCCATGAATTTTAAGGGGGATTATTTTAATAACGTAACCGCGTTCGCCATTGCTCGAAATCGAGCGACCGGCGACGCTGGTAATTGCCCGGCGAGGCCCCTGTTACGTTTTCGATTTTCTCTTGTCGCGACACCGTCCAACTTGTAAACAAATTACCGAGTGACGTACGGGTGCCACCATCATGCGATACAAGTGCCTGAAAGTGAGCAAACAGTTAGCTACGATGGAACAAGGATCGCGTAGTACCGTTACAGAATTTACGTTTCTGTATCGTGTTCGTTTCAGTAAAATTGGAAGAATAATTCTTAGTTCCAAAGTCTTCCAATTCCTAATTCTCGTTAATTGTTATATGTTATTCTTGAGTCGTTCCAATTTGAGAAAGAGACCGAATCCCGCCGAAACACAGCCACTGAACGGAGCCCGACGCCAGAAATGTGCATGAAATGGCTATAGCCGATGTGGACGTAGTAAAAGGGTTGACAGTTATACCTGTAGCCGAATTTTTGTAAAAGAGCTAAGAAAGATTTTTATGTTCTAATATAACTTCTTAATTTCTAATAATATTATATTATATTTCTATAATATTGTATTACTGTAAATTTTATAATATTATATCTTATATCTTACAATATCTTATAATAACATATCTATCTAAAGTATCTTACAATATTATAACATTGTAATGTCTTATCGTAAGAAATATCGTTTCACTGTCGAATTGAAAAAAGAAAAAAAAAAAAAGAAAACAGAAAACGATCGTCTATGCCGGATAAACCCGGCTCTCGTAGTAAAAAGGGTTCAAGAAGAAGAATCAAAAGTTCAGCTTCGATCCAACAGATCTTCGAGATTTTCTTAAATCTCGCCGCCTAACTTCCCCAAGAGGCCAGCCAGTCTCGCGTACGGTGGAATTTCAAGGTGACGTCAGGGCTGCTGCTTCGTTCCAGATGCGTACGCACGAAATCCCGTACGCGTGTTCATGACTTGGGCCTTTGGACAGAAGTAAGACGCATGGTTGCACGGTGGCAGGGTGCGCTATCTGTGTGCATTTATCATGCGGACAGTTACATACCGGTCCCTGGTCCCTCTCCTCTTTGTCGCGGCATTAATGAGACGGCCGGACATTAAGGGAAATGGTTCAGAGAAAGAAGACGAAATCGGCGGGAAAAGGCCGAGTGTCGTCTCGTTTCCTTTCGAGGATGAAGTCTCGGTAAGAAGAGGATACCATCTGAAGCTGTCCGGGTGTCATGGTAGATAAAACGTATGATAGACGAAACACCGTCGAATAATGTCGCTTAATACTCCGCTTTCCAGAGGAGCGATCTGTCTTCTTTCCGAGAACGACGCTGTTCCGAGTTGTGCGGATAAATATAGCGTCGATCCGAATGCGTATGAACACACAGAGCAGTGTCCTCGCGATCTATCCGACGATTCAGACGAAAGATAATGTTTCGCGTTTCCTGCGGGCTACTTTTTTTTCATTGTCCCTATTTACCGCGAGATAGATAGACGTAGATCGTCGCTGGCTAAGGGAGCAACGAAGTATTTTCGTCGTGTCGTTTGTATATTCGGAGAGAGGATGTCGTTAAATAAAGCAGAACGAATTTTTAACGTTCCCCGTGGCACTTGGAGATTATTCTGTAGCTAAACGTGGATAAAGATTTTCCTCCGCTTCCCGTTTTTCTTCACAAGAAAAATTTGTCGACGATAGATTGTTGAAGAGTTTACATGTTGGTTTTAATTATTCAGAAAAATGTATTAAATTTCATCACAGAGAAGATATTGTATTTTTTAAATGATAAGTATGATACTAATTAACCTAGATATGATTCACTGATATAATCGAATATAATTTTGATACTACAGTTTTTTTTTAAATTAAAAATTATTTCTCTTAAAATTTACTCTCATTTTATCAGAAAAAAAAAATATTTCGATGTGTACTTTTTTCATCCTAAAACCAAGAAATTTGCTCAAACATATCCAGTATGTCTCTACTAAACATGTCATTCAATCGACAACAACTGCTCTTGAAAAGTCAGCTATATTTTTATACCTATTTTGATATAATCACAATTTAATTTCATATCCTATTTCGATATAATTACAATTTCTCTCAATTAAAAGTTACTTCTTCCAGAAATTATTCTCATTTCACCGAAAGAAACTAATATTCTGACGTATACTCTTTTTCTTTTTTTTCATTGATCCTTCCAATTCTAAAACCACGATCAAAGAAAATTTGCTCAAACATACGTAGCATATCTCTACAAAACAATATCGTTCAATCGACGACAACTGCAATACAAAACGCTCATGAGAAATCTGCAGACGTATCGTTACGTCAATTGCATAGTGCACACCGCTTAATTACCTAAATCACTTCCTCTCCGCCGCTTGATAAATTCCCAGACAATCCTAGTAGTTCCTGGCTCTCCCTCTTCCTCCGGTGATCTACAATTTTCTTCTGGGTGAATCGACCGTTGGGAAAGAAAGCGGAAGGTCGAAAAACGGGGGAAAAAAAGGGAGGAGGAGATTGGTGGGCAAGAGCTACCGCGGCAGGGGGCTCGATTACCACGTAGGGGTAAAAGAGCCACGTAGCAGCGCGTACTATCCGCGATTCGAAATGGCCAGGCCATAAATTAGTTGGCCGGCTGTCTGACCGCGGCCAGATAGAGCGAAAGAGCGACCAATTACTTCCCTTGGACGTCATATTTCAGTTCGAACGTCTTAATAACCGAGGATGCTGTTGGCTTCTACTCGAAACGGACCGTGGACGGGAACGAGAGGTGCCCGAGGAGGTACGTACGCGAAGGAAAATCAGGAAACGAGGGGAGGAGAAGAAGAAGAAAAAAGAAAAAGATACAAACGATAGAGAAGATTTATCCGCGATCGACTCTAAATCTCAAAGGCTCCGCTTATCGTTTACTCTTCCTGGTCGAAGCTCCTTCCTTTTGCGATTATTTTCTCGTGGCTGCTTCTGGGTGGATGCCAGAGAAAGAGACGGTTTGCCCAGGCTGCGGGTTTATCCGACCACCTTGACGTCTTCATGAGATTATAAACGCGGCCAGACGCCATGGATTCGAATAACTGCTCGCCGCGGTTTCGTTAGCCGTCTCCTACGTGGTGGTTAACGATCATCGAAATAGGAGTGGTTAATTAGTATGCACAAGCCGGATGTCGACGGTCATGGCTGTTTCTAAGGACGGAGGAAATTGTGATGGTTTGGAGTTAATTTGGAGCGGATCGTTTATCGGTCGCAGCGAAGCTCCTTCTGTAATTGAAGATGCTTGTAGCTGTTAAATATTTTTACGTTGATTTAACGTCTTGTAACGTAGCGGAAAATGTACTTGGAAAATGTTGAAATTGAGATTTCACAATTACGGCGAAGTGTATTCTTTGTTTTTTTTAAAATTGCAGTAGGCCTCGATGATATTTCGCTTCTGAATCTGTGAATGTTTCAACGAATGAAAGTCAAGTCAGTTTCAACAATGAAGAGAATGCTACGTCATTAATATATAATTGCGACCTCTACTTCGAAGAATTTAGATCAACGGCATCTATGTTCATTAAATCGTTCTGTCGAGATGTGTATTTAATATAAAAAATAGAATATTTAAAAATAACTATTAATTTTATTATCACCATGGAAATGTTTACTGACACTTATATATATTGTAGCCATTCTAGTAGAAATTCTTCATTCGTTATTTAATTTTCATTCGTAGAAATTATTCGTTATTTAAGTTTCATTATGTAATCTTCATTAAATTATTAGTAATTGTATATTTTGTTATATTGATAGTATTTTTATACAAACAACTAAAATTAATTACGGAGTTATTATTTATTTGTAGTATTTGTGATATAAATTTAAATTATCATAATCACTACAATTACTTTTATTACCTTCTATTATAACGCAACTTTTAAAGTAACAAATTATAGTTAGATATATAGCTAGATATATGTAAATCTAGTATCTTACAACTTACTAGCAACTAGTATCTACAACGACAATAATTGAACATATATCAACCATACAATACACGTATTTCTCGTATCTCTAATTTTTAGAAATGTAATCAACGCGAACGAAGACCTGCAATTTATTCTTAATCAACCTTCTCATCAATAATCCCAAAGAAAAAGAAAAAAAAAAACTTTCGCCAAACTACGCAGTAGTCCACGTAGTTCGTCCAAGTATGCATTATTTCGCAAATTATTTCGCAATTTGTTTCGAATCAGATTCGAATTACGAAGGATTCTCCTCAGACACGCCGATTCTGAAATTCTTTCTCAATTCTTTGGACGGTTTACACACTCTCCCGCGCGTAAATCATCGGACGGATGAAAATGCAACGTGGCGCGAGGGGAAAAGCGAACGTGCAAGTCGGCCATAAAGAGGTGTGTTGCTCGCGCGCCGGTGTGTATGTATTCACCTTTGCATACGCGCCGCTGAATCACGTTCACCGTTTGCTTGGTAGCTGTTAAAAGCGCCGTATATCATGTCGCTAAAGGGCATGAATTGTGGGTGGATCTGATTTGGAGAGAACACCGTGACAAAACTAAAGAGCGCACTATGGGCCGGCCGAGGGAGCCGCTCTAACGAGCCGCGAGCTTTCGATTGCGCGATCCGCGCAACAGCTGCGTTTTGCGCAACGCACACGTCGCTCCGCCGGGGCACAATTGCACCTAGAACCGATTTCGAACCAACTTGGCCGCTGAAACAACGGCCGGTTTAAAATGGATTTATTGGACGATCGTTCCTCGTTTCTCCTCGCTGGTTTCGAGATATCGAGCGCGAAACGTTCGGTTGCGTAATTCTCGCGTGGGACGATTCCCAATGCGTGGAATAACGTGACAGATTGTTCTCGGCTTAGTTAGATTCGGTGTATCGTTCGAGTAAATTATTATTTAAAAACGATCGTTATTTGGAATTTACCGGCCCGATGTAATTCTGTATTCTTTGCAGTCGTTATGAGCGTCAAATGAAACAAATCGTGGAAACATTTTTTTTTTTAAAGCAAATAAATCTGTGAGGAAAGCTATGTATTTTTGGTATGGTACTATTTTTATTTTCTGCGTAAATATATATTTACGTTTCACGAAAGAAAGATTAGAGAGATATATATTATATCTATATATTTAAATAATTCCGTCCGATGTAATTCTGTGCGTGAGAGCTGTAGTTTGCAATCGTTATGAGCGTCAAATGAAAATAATCGTGAAGACATTTTTTTTTTTTTTAAGAAAATAAACAGGTTAAAACTGTGTGGAAAGCTATGTATTTTTTGATATGGTGGATTAGTATTTTTATTTTGTGCGTAAATATGTATTTACGTTTTACGAAAGAAAGATTAAAGAGATATATATTATCTATATATTTAAATATTCCGAAATATTTCTACGAATATTGTGAGAAATTTTCTCGAATTTATTAATATTACTTCCAATGAATGTTACATATTTTTACTTTTATCTTATTAATTTCATTCGCTTCACCGTAAGAAAATTTTATGCTCTGTCTCTTTCTTTTGTTACACTTCTTGCGAAGAAGAACCTACTATCGTTTTAACTAACGCTAAAATAGACATCTACCTTTATCATCCTCTTTTAAAAATCAAGAACTTGTTACCTCCCTTTAAATTCGAAAACTTTCTCCCCGTCTCCCTCTAAGAATCCAGAAATTGCGAATGGTTGTAGTCATCAGCGAATAACTTTCGCAAATGAAAATGATCCGAAGGAGTCTTTCCATCGTGAAATTATCTCGTACACACTGTGAACTCGTTTCGAGCTTCCACAAAATTCCATCCACTCAGGAATTCGCCACACGTTCGTTCGTTAGTAGCTGCTGATCACGATCATCTTAGCTCGAAGAGGCATCGCCGGTAGAGGGGACTCATTAGAATAATTCCATACGATTATTCAATCAACGTCGTTCATAATTAACAGGGTTCACGGTGATGTAGTGGTGGCAAGTTTACACGAGCGTGTAAGAGCTACGAAAGAAAGGCGAGTAGCCGCTGGACTGATCAACGGCAACGAGCAATTTAGGATTTTTCGAGGCGAAGCAAAACCAGACTGAAAAATCGACCAGCCGGCGCACGGTAGCAATTTGCTCGAGTGTTTTATGCTTCATCCAATCAACCGGATGAATATTTTCTCGCTTCTTGCTCGCAACGACAAGTTTTTCTAACCTTGAGAACTAACTGGAATATAAATTTCCGCGTAAACGCGTAAAAATTCGCAAACATCTAATTATATCGTGCTAATGAAATTTCAGAAGATTTTAGAACTGTTTCTATGTACTAAAATATTTTCGTGAGCCAGCCCTTCATGGGTCGTGAATATTTAATCCGAAGTGTTTGAAAGTGTAGACTTTCTATAAATTCTTTCGTTGTCAACATTGAATATAATTTTTCTAATGATAGGTCAAATTTTTGAAATGTAACCTAACTCGCGGTATTTAACTGGCTCGTAATTCAACTGCGATTTCATTCGTTCATGTAAATAATTGTTTCGCCCATTAAATATTGTGAAGAATATTATACTTTACTGCACTGTTTATGTACATTAACATCTTGAAATTTCTTTGAATAAATAATACTCGTAACTATAAAACCTCTCTAAAATTTATGAAATTTTCATACAGATTATAAGACTGCATTTGATTGGAAATAAAATCAGTAATTAGATTCATAAAAGCTGAAATTACGTTTAAATTACGAGTTTTAAATCGTGAATTTCTCATGAATGCGTTAAAAATTCACAGACCTCTAATTTGGTAAATACACATATAATTTAATGAAACGTGTTAGATATTTATATTTACTAAATTATATGTTTGTTATACAAATTATAAATATAGTATATATAATTTACTAAATTATGTGTTTATTACACAAATTATAAATATAGTATATATAATTTACTAAATTCTGTGTTTATTATATAAATTATAAATATAGTATATATAATTTACTAAATTATGTGTTTACTACACAAATTATAAATATAGTATATATAATTTACTAAATTCTGTGTTTATTATATAAATTATAAATATAGTATATATAATTTACTAAATTATGTGTTTACTACACAAATTATAAATATAGTATATATAATTTACTAAATTCTGTGTTTATTATATAAATTATAAATATAGTATATATAATTTACTAAATTCTGTGTTTATTACACAAATTATAAATATAGTATATATAATTTACTAAATTATGTGTTTATTACACAAATTGTAAATATAGTATATATAATTTACTAAATTATGTGTTTATTATATAAATTATAAATATAGTATATATAATTTACTAAATTCTGTGTTTATTACACAAATTATAAATATAGTATATATAATTTACTAAATTATGTGTTTATTACACAAATTATAAATATAGTATATATAATTTACCAAATTATATGTTTATTATACATACATACATCTAATGCCAGTAAAATTTCAAAAGATTTCAAAACAGCTTGTACCTACTAAAAAAATTCTCCAACGCGTGGAAACCAGTGTACGCGCTTTCGACAGTTTCCAAGAACGTCTCCGACTTCGATCGTCGAATTACCGCGCGGCGAGTGTGAGACACGCGTCGAAAACCGGAAGATGTGGCGTACCAGCGGGTATCGCCGGTCTCGTTCGTATTTCCGCCAACTGGAATCCGGATATCTCGGCCGCGAGACAGCGTGCAGCTGCGCGAGCGGAATTCTTCGCATAAATTGTGCATGTGTGCACGTCCGTGGACGAGCGTGGGCGGTTGGAAGACCAGCACTGGTGGGGTTGCAGACCCTCGCTGGACCATGTGGTCTGTCGGTGCGCGCAGCGTGAATAAATAATCGCGGAAATCTCGCCGCGGATATACCTAGACGGTGTGGTGAGTGAGACGTAAATGGAGATTCAGCCTGATTCCGCATCGATTTCCATCTGACGCCGGTATCCGCTCTCCGCCGACGCCGTTGCCAGACCAGCTGGCGAATCGCGTTCCTCCCCCCGTTGTCATAAGCGCCGAGAATAGCACGAGGACGAGAGGATCGGCAATATACACAGGGCTGTGATGAATTTGTAAGTTGAAGTTCTGATGGCGGTTGACAGACGGCAAAATAATTTTTAAGGTACAAAGATGCATAGATTATGTAAAATATTCAAAACACAGTATCTGTTGTGTTATCTAGGTTCTATCTTTTTAATTATTTTCACAGGAATTTGTATAAAAATTCGCAGCCTGATGATGAATTAATGTCATTTGAAGTAGTTAGATATACAAAATATTTGAAATACAGTGTAAATATTTAAGATACAAGGAATGTATAAACATTTTTATACATTTAATTTAATTTAAAATACATAGTGTCTGTTGTAATATCTAGGCTCTATCTTTCTAATCATTTTCACAGAAACGTGAATTTATATAAAAATCCGCAGTTTAATAATTAATATTACTTGAAGCAGTTAATAGACTGCAAATATTTATGCATTTGTGGAAATTTTTAAAGCACAAAGATACATAGAATATGTAAAATATTCAAAATACATTTATTACAATATCCAGATTCTTTTGAATCATTTTTAGGGAGATACCAATTCAGATAAAAATCCGCAGTCTGATAATTAATATTATTTGAAGAGCTGAGATGCACAGTTGTGAATCACAGTTATTAAATGATTGATACGATTTACTCTAATAATTTATTACAGTCTTTTATGCACTTTTAGGGGTTAAGATACCTGATTAGATCCAAAGTCGAAAAATGTTGTCCTGCTTAATGCTTAATAGAGAATATAAAAGAAAAAGAGAAATCATAACTAAACGGATTCATTGAAGAAAATTCATTAAAGTTCGTCCAAAAATGTAATTTTGAGTAAACATAAATATATTTAAAATATTCGTATTTCAATTTTTTATTCATAAAATGTTTATACATCTGGAATAAATAAATAAGAGTGATCATTCGCTCAGTTTTAACTGTGTAACTTTCTCGACGCGAGGTCCGTCGAACCTTTATCCCCCCCGTTTTCTGAGAACGGAAGCAGAAATAACAGAAACTCTCTCGGAGCAATATCAATTTAATTTTTCGCCGACGTACGTTCCATTCTCAGTTATAGCGCCATGTGTATCCCGTGTAATTTATAGCTCATTAAAACTATTAATTTACTCCATAAAACGTGAGCGGGGAACGAAAGTTCGAACCGCGCGGCTATCCTTTTCCCGTGCGCTCGATAATGCCCTCGCCTGGGCCCCTTTTATAACGCGCGCGTGCGCCCGCACGGTCGAAAGCGAACACGGCGCGGATCGCCGGAACAGAAAGCGGCGCGGAGAGAAAGAAGGAGCGATCCACTCAATTATTTCTCGATCCCGCGGCGCATGAATGAACGAATAGATTCCGGAGACGCACGCGGCTGATAAATGCGTGCCGGCCTCGCCATTATTTTCTATAAACGGTCATTACTTGAATTTATAGCGCCGGCCGCGGCCGCGCGCTTGCGTGTTCGCCTGCGTGCGCTCGCCTTAGAAACTCCGCCATGGAAACTCCAGTTCGTGTATTAAGTCGGACAACACGCTTGCTGCGTGCGCTCGTACGTTTCGCGTACTGTTTGCGTATATATACGTGCACGCGTGCACGGCCGCGTGTGCATGCACGCCTACGATCCGGACGCGAGACTTTATCGGAACGGACCCAGCTAAATTGGACCCAGCGCTGATACCCACCTCTGCGCGATACAAACGCGCTGGTCGACGCTCCGCGCTCTCACGAATCCCTAGATTTTACGTCGACGCGGGTGAAATGATGCTTTGGATCGGGAGAGTATTGGGGATTTGTCGGGGTGAATATCATGACTAAAGTTGTCTGTCTCTTCTGAGAAGACCTCTCAGATAACATCGTGGATAAAAGGCCGAAGAATCAATAAAGTTGCGCCAGTTGAGCGGTGAAAATTAGTTTTTGTACCTCGTCGAACTTCGGTATTTTAATGTTCAGTATTTCGCGGTTGATACTCTGATTTTTATAACAAATCACCGATCGTGGACAAGGCCCGTTCGCTACAGTGCAATAATCGCGCATTCCTTCGTTATAACAGAGATACGTTTCTTAATGGTTAGTGACGAATGTTTAATGCTAGTGTCTTAATCAGTTAAATTTTTCATGGAGTAATTTCTTCCTACCACTGTGACACGAATGATGGTTATCGCGTGATGCCGTCTGACGATGGACGGAGCATTCTACTTGGAATACGCTGTCTTTAGAACGTGATTTGAAGCTTGGATAATTCGGAGATAACATGGTAACTTTAGGTAGACTGATAGAGAATGTATTCATTATAATTACAACCTCCTTGTAATTTTTCACTCAGTCTCGTACCTCATTACATTTAAAATTTTTATAATTGTATCACTTTTTGTACTAATGGGTATTCTTTTTACCCATGAAAATGAATAAAAAACGAATTTTAATACTTACAATTACCTAATGTTATTTTTCAAATATAGTTTGATCGAAGATTAGATAGATCTTTAATTCGGAGTGTTATCAGTAGAACTCGCTCTAATAGTTGACTCCGAGGGATGCAAGTCTGATTACTTGCATACGATCCGAATACGGTTCTGATTCTGCAGGGATAGAAAGAGAAACGGAGAAACAGTGAAATGAACTGAACTAAGTGCCGTTTAATTACCAAGAAGAAATTGCCTTCAGGAATTATTGAATGAAACAAAAAAACGAAGGGACAAGTGTGGCATGTGCGACCAATGGAGAGAAAGACCCGATTAGATTTAATAACGCGGACGGCCGGCAGGATTTCGCAGGTGGTCGTGCATTTTTATACGACTGCCGGCTGAAACTTCAGCCAGTTGTAACTCAAGTCAAGGGGCTACGCACTTGGCCGGCACAAAGCTATCTGGAGATCTTCGTTGCATTCTGCTGAAGAATAGACTTCTAACCGGTGTGAGATACGCGGCAGGCGAAGATCGCGATCTTTCGGTCCAGGCTATTCTCTCCTCTGGCTTGCCCCGGTGGCTCGCGTCGCCGCGCCGTTGCATAAACTCGCCACGAGTCGAGAGTCCTCTCTCCAGCCTCTATCCACCGCTGTCGATGAACAATCTACTCTTCGTTCTATTCTCGCGCACGCTGCCTGCGATATTGTTGCCTGATAGAGGTGGTAGGTGTGTAGGTGCTTGCATAAATATTGCGTTCGAAGTCAGGCAGTAGGTTTGAAAAATAATTAAGCGTGAAACGAAGTGAACGAGTAGGGGCCGGTGGTAAAATTGCAAATCCAGAGAGCAACATCTTGATGAAAGTAGTAGTACTTTGAGACACCGTTAGAATATATATGTTTTTCTATTGCTTTTCAATTGCTGTTATTACTGCATTCGTTTTTACACAAAAATCGTTATTCTCTACAATTCACGCCTAATTGTGGAATTAATATGCAGCAATTACCTCCTAAAACACACGTTATGGAAAAATAAAACTGAATGTTTCATTAAAACTTGCTTTGCTTGTCTTGGACATGCCTCCAAGATTTCAAGATGATGTCTTTACACAAAAATCGTTATTCCCTACAATTCACGCCTAATTGTGGAATTAATGTGCAGTAATTACCTCCTAAATCATACATTATAGAAAAATAAAACTGAATGTTTCATTGAAACTTGTTTTGCTTGTCTTGGACGTGCTACCAAGATTTCAAGGTGATGTCTGTTTTTCAAAATGAAACTATGTGTTTTTCTTCAGATGGTCGTGATAAATTCATCGACCTGTCATAGTGAAACACTCTGGAACATCGGAGAAAGCGCAACTATCCTTTAGAGATAGAGTAAATCAATGCATTGACGCTCGAGGTCACCATGTCGAACGATGAAACAATAATTTCTTGGTATGTTCAACGCAGTTGAAAGGCAGTAACTTGTCCTTGAACAACCTTG
The DNA here is from genome assembly GCF_011392965.1 of Frieseomelitta varia. NCBI lineage: Eukaryota > Metazoa > Arthropoda > Insecta > Hymenoptera > Apidae > Frieseomelitta > Frieseomelitta varia. The sequence goes on along the minus strand of NW_025110608.1, from coordinate 626,705 downwards.
AAATATCAACGTATAAAGGTTGATGAGTTCGTCATGGAACAGGCTACATGTCCATCTGAAGAAAAATATAGTTTCATAGTTAAGAAAACAAAGATCACCTTGATCTTTATCCACGAAAGCACGTCCATCTAGACGAGACTTGTGGTCACCCCTTGAATCAAAGTGAAACATTTCTTTTTATAACGAACAGTTTAACATTTGCTTATACAAGCACATATTTTGAATATTTAATTTAACAGAAATACGCTTGAACCGTGGATGAACCAATCATCCTCAATTTCGTTCGTTTACGATCCACAGCCACGACACACCATCGCAAACGAGGCAAGAAAAATTCACGAAGGCAAGTCACCCGACAGGGACTCTAATTCCACGACACACGAGCGCGTGTGGCGTTCTTTAGAGAGCGGCGAATCGGCGAGCATCGAGAGCATCGAGGCCGGGACATTTCGCCCGGATCGAATCGCATTCCATCGGCCGTGATTTTTTCGCCGAACCGGCGGAGAGTTAACGGGCCGGCCGCTGGCATAATTAATTCTTCCGGGCGGCAACATACAAGAACGAGAGTCCCTTAAGGGCTCCCAGGTGGCCTGGACTGACTCGCGGCTCTTCCGGCGACCTGGCAGCCCGGAGGGAGCCAGCTGGAAAAAAAGTACGCGCCTCTCGCCGCGAGAGAGAGAGAGAGAGAGAGAGAAAGAGAGAGCAGAGGTTGTACTATCTACGAGGGCCCTCTTTGTGCGACTCGTGCCGCCACACCTGCGCCAATGTACCGACCATTGCCACCATCCACCTCTGGCCACGGGGACATGCGGAATATAGAATCCCATATAGGTACAGAGGAATGTCCTCCAGGAAGTGGACGGCGAGCGTTCTGGCTGACACCGCGAAAAACCGGAGCGAACGAAGGAACAAACTTCTTTGAATTGTCCCGTGATTTTGATGTTAACGAGCCACGTTCGACGTTCCCGTTGGCGTCAATCGGCACGTTCCTTCTGCTCGCTCGTGCGCACCAGGGACAAGGGGGAATGAATTGAGGGTAGGTTACCGAAGGAGGGAATTTCTTGGACGTTTCTGATCATTTTTGTAGGATCTGATATATGTTTCGATACACTGTTAGATGCACTGATTCACGAAAGTTATTCAAACGAGCAAGCTATAAGCTGAATAACGGAATTTTGGAGAATCTCGTTGCTGAATCTGAATCCTAAGCGACAAAGTATCAGTTCTACGAATAGTCTTGCAACTAGAATGACGCATGGTGAGTTTATTATTTTTATAGCACGTCTAGTAATTTATTCAGAAATTA
>NW_025110608.1:597844-625137 GCF_011392965.1 Frieseomelitta varia | reverse complement strand
TTGCAGAATCTGAATCCTAAGCGACCAAGTACCAGTCCTACGAATAGTCTTGCAACTAGAATGACGCATGGTGAGTTTATAATTTTTATAGCACGTACAGTAATTTATTCAGAAATTAGCCCGAAACTCGTGGCAACTACAATGTTATTTAAACCTAGCTAGAGTAAATGATGGAATTTTTAATTCCTCGTTGCAGAATCTGAATCCTAAGCGACCAAGTACCAGTCCTACGAATAGTCTTGCAACTAGAATGACGCATGGTGAGTTTATATTTTTATAGCACGTACAGTAATTTATTCAGAAATTAGCCCGAAACTCGTCGAAACTACAATGTTATTTAAACCTAGCTAGAGTAAATGATGGAATTTTTAATTCCTCGTTACAGAATCTGAATCCTAGGTGGCTAAGTACCAGTCCTACGAATAGTATTGCAACTAGAATGACGCATGGTGAGTTTATAATTTTTATAGCACGTCCAGTAATTTATTCAGAAATTAGCCCGAAACTCATGGAAACTATTTATTTAACCTAGCTAGAGTAAATGGTGGAATTTTTAATTCCTCGTTGCAGAATCTGAATCCTAAGTGGCCGGTTATCACTAGTTCTACGAGGTTTGTCTCAGCTGCACAATTTTACAATTTACAATTTTTATAACACGTTCGATAATTTATTCGTAAAGCTGAGATTGACTCACGATCGCCCAAAATTCGAGAAAACTGTGCTTCTTCACACAGAAAGAAATTCCAACACGAAAACTTGCTATCTTTCGCGCAACATCGGGTAAAAGTATTGTCAGCAGTCTGTACTCAAGCGACGACTCGATCGCTCTGAATCAGCTCGGTACGTACAGAGAAGACGTTGAAACTGGCGCGTGTAAATCATTGATCGGATCTAGCTGCTTTTTCGCCATTTCTTCCTTTCACCCCTGTCGAGGTCTATTGAGACGCCTTGAGTAACGGATCGTCCCATAGTGGGGGCCTGTACGCACACTGGGTTGCATCGTGGTTTCGCGTTCTCCGCTCGTACCATCGCGGTGCACTGTCGCGTCCTTCGGGCTACGCGACGCCTACGCGCCGGCAAAAATACCCATCGAACGACCTGTAATGAGTACCTGCTTTCGTACCCCCGTTTATGCTCCCAGGGGAACGGATTTTATAGAAAACCGTGTTATTACCGACGGCGAACGCGCCGCGAAAGGGAAACGCGTTCAACTGGGAAATTTTACGTTTCATTGTTGAGCATTGCAAGAGAGCACCGTGCAATTTGTTGAACGTTATGAGGTTGGTATTGGAAGTGCTATTTAGGGAAATTTAAGCAATCGATTTACAGCACGACGCAAGTGCCATTTTTAAAATGTCCTTCGACAGGCACTGGCTGGATATTTCCGATACGATCGGTTAACGGTTCTGGTGCGTTTTTACAGTGAAAATGAAAAATTTCTTTCACTTGTCATAATTGAAAACCAGAACCAGAACTTGTTCAGGTTCGAAAATGTCTTCCGAAAAATTGACGAAACTGACTAATAAGAAATATTATGTTTCGAGAGTCGTAAACATGCAATTGTTCAGCTTCAAAATCAAACGCAAAGACAATTTCTCTAACTATCCTTCTCTTCGGTAATCTCTTCGTATCGGAACCAAGTATACTACCAAGTATACTACCAAGTGCTTGAGGTGTAATCTATGAAATCGAACTCGATGCAGCGTCATTTAAATTTCGCGCTCGACGTGATGTGACTCTGAAGAATATCTGAGATACGACGAAATGAAGCGGGAAAAGAAACGAAGACGACGTCACGACGCGAGGCGGATGTTCCGCTGGCCGCGATTAATCCAAGGATTTATCGCGATCCTTCGCGCGTTGCTCCGGGCTGAAATAAAGTTTCACCGCAATCGTGGAGGCGCATACGAGCGATATCTTTCTAGCCGGTAATGAGAAAACGCCTTGGGCCCGACTTCGACACGAGACACCGCGCGTAAAGGCGAGGAAATAAGCTCGATACGTCGACGAATGTTAATCAGCGACGATATTTTGCATGATCAGATACGTGGAATACGATCAGATATATTATTGTAATCGTGCAACAATCGGCTCCACGCATGAATTAATAGCGACGACGATCATTCTTAGCTCTAGCCAGCCAAGATTATGGTCATTGTGCAGCGTCGTTTTCTGATTGAACTCGCTGCAGGTGACTCATTATTTAATATATTACAGTAAGTTATTTGCTTATCCTTAAGTTAAACTCCCGAGAACCTCTGGTGAATATCTTAAGAGTTTCAATTTAAATTCTAAAGTTTATCATATCAAGCCTGATCCGAGTAATTTACTTAAATCAAAGTAAAAGTGGAAACGTAGTTACGTTTTTTATTGAGCATATTATAAACCTAACTAAAAATTCATTTATTTATCATCGATTCAAGTAATCACGTTATATTTTCTTTAATATATTTTCTCCGGGGTGGGTCAAAAGTCACTTTCTCTCTCGAAATAAATTCGTAATTTGTTTTATTATATATTCTTTTTAATTCTTTTTTCACAGATCTTTTAAAAAGTTAACTTCAAAGTAATAAAATTAGTTATATTCTGAGCTATTTCATTTAAGAAAATAGGGAGAAAAACTTTTCTATTCTTAAATGAAATTCTGTACTAACTGGAACGCAACAATTCTTACCAGACGACTTTGTTCTCGATTTTATTAACGAAAATAATGCTCGAAGTAGAGGAGCGAGAAACGTTCGTTACGGTCGTAAATTCGTGTAACCGAGATTGTACATTTTGTGAGTTACATGAGTTACAAGCAAAATTCCGAACGAAATCAACAGACGTGGAAGACGAGTTGATGAAGAGGCGTGAAAAACGCCCGGGCAACACGCGGTTCTCCCCTAATCAGTAATCGATGGCAGGCTAGTGACTTCTTCGGTCATCGATTCCTGCTGAAGTCATCGACACGTGACTCCAGGGGACCGGTCCTGTAATCCAGTTCTGTCTCGGCCCAATCAGACCGCCGCAGCTAGGGTTATACCGGCGAACAACGAGACAACAGCCGGTGGCCGAGGTCCTGATTACTATCGCCAAGATCAAGGACGTCCACCTACGCCGTCGTGTGTACCGTTACCATCGAATTCGTGACCAACCTCGCTCCAACCTCGGTTCTTATCGTCTAATTAATTTCTTTTTTAATTGCACCGTTTGCTAGGCTGAAACTTCACGTGTACGATATGTAGGTCGAACATTTTTTTTGTTTTTGTTTTCGAGGAGGGAAGAGGAGGAGAGAAAAACTTTTTCGACAGAATGTTACTCACACTGTGTCTGAATTTTATCAAAATTTTACCACGAAGATATGTTTCAACGTAACGTTACGTTACGTGCCTTGTTGAAACATCTTTTATTAGGATGAAGTTAACGAAAATCATTATATATTCTATTTTATCGAGAATTTTATATAAATTTTCATCGTAGTATTGTGAAATTAGAGGAGTTCGTTGTCCCATATAAAACGAGTCCCAATTATATGAAAAATCACAGAATAACTTTAATTTTAATCTGTATTAATGAACTTTAACTTTTTAACGTATGGTTCCAGCGTATCGAACGTAAATTCTGCAAGAAATTGCTCGGCAAGTTTAATCCCCCGAGAAAATAAAATTGAATAAACTCTACACGTGGCTAATTTTTGAGACAAGTTGAAGCAGGTACTGTAAAGTGATTTAGTGTGGTTGCAACCTGTAGGATTATTCAAGACCGATAGTCTCGGACAAAGGTTTTCGGAATTACCGAATCGCTTCAATTACACGCAGATATATCATAACAAGAAGTTACTTTACTTCGCGTTGAATAAATTAAATTTGCAAATTGGCGAATACGTGGAATCGTATTTCAAACAAATAGAAAAGACTGTATCCACTTCTGTCATCAAAAATTATAGATAATGAGATCAGTTCAACTCCTCAATATATCGTTTCGTCTATATCTGTGCATCATTTATCAATTCACACCACTAAATTCTGTTTTCAATAATGATATGAAATCATTCGTGAATTTGTTTCATACTTTTCTCGTTGTTTCAACATTTCTTTCGCATACAAGGAAATATTTACAAGAACTATACTACTATAAGTCACTGTTTAATCTTAATCCATCTAACTTCGGTGAGTACACATTTCGTCAAATTTTTCTAGAACTTCGCAGTTTTCGCAAATGTTCGTTGTTGCATCATCAACGCGCGCCATTTATCACGGTTATAATAACAAAAGCGAGCCGGGTAGATTATCAACTTAAGGACGATGAATTCACGTCGGGACGCTAACCATGGAAAATGCAACCGGTCGTAAATCACGTTGAAGGACGCATAAATAATAACCGACATGATTTGAACGGTCTGGAGCCTGGCGCTCTACGTTGCGCCTGCGTTTGCTTCTGTTAGAACCATCGAGATTAATTGAAGTGGATCAGTTCGATGCAACGCGCGACGTTCCGATGAACGATGCAGCAACAAGTTGCAGAGAAATCGATCCAACCAAGTGGCTACGTTACAGCGGTTCGTAGAGAATTTTCCTTTCTTTTCGCCTCTTGTTGTGCCTTCAGTCCTATTGAATTCAGTTTTTTCCTTCAACGTATCGTTAGATCGGCTCGTTGAAGTTTTCGATGACAGTAACACGTTTCAATGTTCGATCGAATGCTCGATTTCTCGAGAGTTGATTCGTTGCATGATGCTTGATAGAGATTGGGGCTTGGTGAAAATGTTTGCCGACCACATTCCGTGATAATTGATAATGTTGGGAATATCAATGTAAATCATATAATATGTACACACGTGGATGGATGCGCGATATTCTATTGTCCCAGTATTGAACTACTTGCCTCGTATGTATATATGTATATGGACCGCATTAACACTGGAACTATCGGCAGACCAATGTACAAAAATTGAGTCAAAAGAATTAGAATAGAAGGAGTAGGAAAAGATTTATAATACGAGCTTTTATTCATATATTTTACAAAAACCACTCGAATTTCTGAAAAATGTAACATTGTGAATCCACGAAATTACTCTAAAAAATTATAATTGGTCATTTTGACCGTTTTGGTAGTTCCAGTGTTAAGAAGAAGATCGAGAAAAACAATGTAACTTAGAGATCAAAGAGGAAAGTGATTGCAAGCCTTAAAAACCGAATATCTTTGTCGTGTAAAATAAAAGCCTAATACCAAATTAAAAACGCCGCGTCGTTACATGCTCCGATGTTAGCCAGCCTCTGTAATCTTCCGACTGAATAAAAAGTATTGGATCTTCAACACTTAACTGGCTGATCGTTGGACGTCGTCGAGTCGATGGAAATTTCGTTTTCGAAAATTTTAATCTCATCGAATTTTACCAAGCTAAAACCTATCGCGAAGAATCGAATAATTTAATCGACTCAACACAGATATTATTTAAAGTTAATTAAGGATTACTTGAAATTGTTAGCACGAATAGACGGTAGGAAATTGCTTGAACTTCGTTGCGATTGGATTATGTTGACGTTTGACGCACATCGAGATATTTTTGTTGAAGTTGACTTTGTATTAGGTACAAATTTACATAACTACAATTCACATAACTAAGTCGATCAATCAAGAATTCTAATGTCATTTTCAGATTGATTGATAATGCGTTTGAATGACTTATGGTCGATGTTAAAATTGTCCAGTATAAATGAGCCGTAATTTGTGGAACTGGAAAAGACGATCGTTTGATAGGTGCACGTATTTTTTCTGATGCTGTATGATCTAATCTTTTCTATTTCTGATGTTTGTTTATCTATTGTTTTCCTACACGTTTGTAGAATTCAATATTTCAGTGTCATCTAAGATTTCTATGCTACATCGGAATTTTTGTAATACTCGTACGGTGTTATCTGCTGATTCTTGTGTTTTTCACTTTAATCTTTATTATATATTTGGCAAGTAATTCTTTCGTATTAGAACGTGTGTGTATGTGTGCGTGTCATGTATTCTTCTTCTGTAAATATTACCAAACTAGGTTGTTGCGTATTGAAACAAGTGATCATTTGAAAGATCAAATTGGAATAGATCTTCACAGTCTGATGAAATTATTGATAGTGAACCATCAGATTCTGATTTGGATTACTGTGAAGTTTCGGTATGTCAGCCATGTCTGGTTCTTTGCCATCCACTAATGAACAAAGCAAAATGAAGTAATGAACAATTACAAAAAGATGTGTTTGAAACATATGAAAAACAGATGTAGAGCAGAGGACTGACTTGATAATTAGATTGTAACTTTCAAAATTAGAAAATTCGTTCCTAGTTACTCTGGAGTGACGTTCATATTTCGTATTTGTCTGTATGTATTTATGTATTGCCATAGTTTGGTTTTTCGCAAGTACTTCCGTTTCAAAAGTTCACACCTGTTGAATAGAATTCACGATGAAACAGATCGATACACTCTTGACTGTAAATCATGCCACATTTGCTCATTTTAATCCTAAGCTTCGCTAATGTAAGCCTGTACTTGAATGCTATCTGAAATCACGTTTCCGAATTTAATTTCACGATGGAAAATAAAATTCGCGATGAAATTAGATAAACAGTGAAACTCTCAACTATAAATCGGCCTATATTTTCTGCTTTTAAACGCAAGCTATAAAAAACAGATCCGTACGGTACGTGTTATTTGAAGTTAAATTCATGACAAGAATTAGACTAGAAGCGAAGTTCGCGATAGAACAGATAAGTACATGTTTATACTCCATAAAAAGAACGATTTAGTAAACGATTGTCTCTAAAAGTTTCTCGAATTTCCGATATCGAACGCACGAAGAAAAAAAAAAAAAAAAGAAAAAAGAAAAGAATACACGACTTCAACTCTGACTGTAACTGTAAAATTTTTATCTTGTACATCGTGCTCGATGATATTTAAGATAAACTTACATATAAAATTACTATATTACAGAGTATGAACAGGTATGCCACATTGCTTTGTGCTACATTGTGCTCTGTGAAAGGATAATTTCGTTAGCTCTCTATATCGAAACTATTGTGTTATCTCAGGTCATTATCAGGCGGACCTGTCTGTCAATGTTCGCCAATGATTTAATCTTTGGCAGCGATAGACTTCTATTTATCTACGAATATAGTTCAACTGGCAACAGCGCCATTTATTTTCGCCTTTGAATTTTCATCTCGCATCGAGTCTTGTTGCGGTAGTTTTGACGAGGGGGCTAGTTCGTAACTATACGTATCGAAGTGATCGATAGTAACATCGATAGCAATTTGCACGATGTTGCCCTGTATTCAGACACGTTGCTTTTATCTTCTGCGAAATGACAACGGGGGAGAAAAAGGCAAAGGTTATTTTAAACGAGGAGAACTATCGTGATCTCTAACGTCTTATAGTGATCGATCAAAGTTCACGAGACGTGTTTGATCGATTCATGTTTATGAAGCAATGGAATAATTGTATGGTGTACTGGCGATAGGTATATATATATATCACGGGATCTAATAAGGTCTAGAAACGCGATGCGAGCTGATGTTTGCTCTAGATGTTCGTTCTGCGTATTAAAATCCTGCGCATATTAAATCTAATATATTATCGTTCGTTGACAGAAATTTCTATCGACGAAGAAAAATATATAGAATATGTCGGGGATACTATGGTATTAGGAATATATATAATTATATTCAGACCTATTAAAGTTGTATTAACTTTTTTAGCTCACGAATAGTGCAATTAGTATCTTGGGAATGTTACGTTTTTCATCAATCAAATTGAACAACAAATGGAGTGGAATAAAGGTTTTTTCGTGGAAATTCATATTTAATTTCCAAGAAGTTATTATTAACGGGATAAATTTTCAATGGAAAGTTTTTCAATACTTTTATGGCGTGGAAAATTTTGTCAGACAATAATTCGAATGAAAATTATGTTACTATTATTAATGGGAATTTTAGATAAGTTCCAAAGGCCTGGAATTATTAAAATTATTTCTATCGTATTGTATCTCGAAAGTAAAATTTCTTTCATTTTTTTAAATGTTTGTACACGCCGTAATGGCGAGAGCCGTGATTTAACGATTACATCGCAATCCCTCCGTCATAGATTTTCTAGCTTTTACAATCGAAAGAGGTCATCCGCGTAATCCGGGATTCAGTAGAGCATAAACGCCATTATCATATCGATCACAGAGGAATGTGGTCGTGACTATTTTCACTCTGAATATATTAAATATTATTCATTAACAGAACAGCGATACGCGCTTAAAGAATAAAGACCCGAGAATTCCTTTCGCACGGCGCATGAATTTCAAATAAGCCTGGCAGATTTCGAGTCCATTTTCGCAAACCGGAATTTCTTTTCCGGGCAGGATCAAACCGTTCTCGTCTGGAATTCTTGTCGGTTCTTCGAAATGAATTTGATTCAATTACCAATAAACCTGTTTCATTCTCAGTCACATTTTTGTGATTGGTAATAACATGAAAAATGAGACGTAGGTGAATCAGGAAAAATCAGTCAAAAATTGTGACTGTAATTGTGCAAATTTCTTTACGTAATTGTTTAAAAATATGAAAAATAAAATGACTTATCCATATTTAAGGTGTGTTTTTTTTTATGAAGTTGTACATTAACATTATATTGATATAATTTTATTAATTACAACCATTACAATTATTATCCTTTCGAATTATAATTATCATATAACTATTAAATTAAACATAATTGTTAAAATTATATTGATAATTTTTATTTTATCAAAATACAAATAAAAACTTCTCAACACATTACAAAGAAGAACTGTTTTAAAAAAGATAATAATAATCGACGACACGTGCACCTCGTCAGCCTTTGTCAAAATGAAACGAAATAAAGTATATTCTTCGCCGAATAATTGAAATAATTTTCAAAATCATCCAAAGCCCGCGGAACGAGCGTTTCTGCCAATTGATTAGCAGCCAATTAGGATTCCACTGGCTGCTTCGAGTAACCAACGATCCGCCGGCACCGTGGAATTGGCCGATCGTCGAAAGGATAACGCGATTTTCGTTTGGAATTCGCGTTCCAAGCGGGGCCCGGCGCGAATTCTAATCTGGTAGTTCGTCCGTTGTCAGGAAGATTAGTTGCACCAGGATGGCGCATAATGCTCGCTCGATAAAGAAGCTCAGATGGACGGGCCAGCGAACAGATGGTATTCACATTCCAGCCAGTTTGGCTCGCCTCGTTTTCCAGCCACCTTGCGCGATTTTCTATTCAGACGTATAACAGTGGCCGCCACTTTCGTTCGGCCTCTTGATAAATATTGGATCGCGTGCCCGTGTATGTTCGAACGCGAATTGAAACGATCGCGGCCTTTTTACCGACCGACCGGGCAAATAGTAGGAGAACTGGTTTTAATTGCCCCGATGTAGAATGATTGAAATTGTTTGGATGATTATTGTGGTTCTTGTTTTGTTAATCGCGCAGCGAACTATACGCGCTGCTCGGTAAACACGGCATTTGCCGGGTAAATGGAAAAGGGGTGTACGTTGTTAATAACGGTGTCAGTACGGAGTGGCGGTGAAAGTAGATTTCGTCGATATTTAATTGTCCGCTTGTTGCTTGTTCAACGAGAGGAGATTGAATATAAGTTTGCCCGAGTCTGTCCAAGTATGGAGTTTCAGTAGAATATTATTATACTGCGTGCGGCGTATTTTATTAATTACTCGATCATTTTCTATAAAATTAATTTACGCGCGTGCATCACTTTGTTTTTGTCAGATTTGAATATTCACTGGAACTCGGACAAAATTCTGAAGTGAACTTTCGAAATTATGAATCCTACGTTTCATCTGCGTTTCAACCGAAATGTGATCTTCCTCGAAATAGCTGGTTTTAATTCGTATTATGACGTTAATTACGAAATTTATAAATTAAACTGTTATAGTTAGGTTCAAGCAACACCACCAATTTTTATAAACTAATAACAATCTTCTAATAAGTTATACATACCAAACTCATAAATAATAGAAATTGTTATATGAAACTCATAAACTTAAATTCATATAATTATCATATAGAATTAATATAATTCCAGTTTACCAGATTAAGATTCCCAGCTCATCGATTAAATGGATGCCATCACACACGAATCGAATGGCAGGCACGTTGATATTTTTTTTCGCGCAAATCATATCTCTTGGATTGGATGAAGAGTTGATCGCGGGTTTTCATCTATCTGGCAATTTAAAGACGCGTCGCTTTTAAGTATTTACCCTCTGGGTCTTGTCCCTTCTCCCGAGAACGTCAACCGCATCGATTACAAACGTTCTTTTTAACAACCGTTCGTTCAGCGAGTACCACCCTGGTAGACTTTGCGAAACAGGTTCATTCAACAGGGGTTCATTCAACTCGCGTTTCTGCGTTGCCGTAATATTATAGCACAGACACGGATAATTGCATAATCAGCGTGGACCGCGTTTGAGAACGTAGTACAATGTTGCTGCCGATGAAAATTACCCGTACGGCGAACTGTTAATTATTCCTTTCGGCTCCGTGTTCCGTTTCGTCGTGCTTGTAAATTTCAAACGCGTGCATTGAAACGTCCCTGCCGCAGATCTTTCCGCGGTTATTTTGCAAAATTGAAATTAGCAGCTTTTGACACGATGGTTCACGGTTCTGCGCAGAATGTCGGCCATTGATTGACGATTTAATTAATTGGAACTGTGCGCGATCGATGGCGAAACTGATAGGTGCAGTAAATTGAAATTTCGAGGCAAATATGATGGTAATTAGGTATCGATTGTTCCTCGGTCGTAATTTATTGTCATTGTTTTCAGAAGATTTTTACCTATATTTCTTTCGTCCATTTTTATAAGATAAAAAAGACGTTCTTTTGATTGAATCAGAAGCTAAAATTAATTTCCCTTTCACACAAGATAGTTCACAAAATTTTGGTCAAAACATTGCAATTGTTAGAATTTATGTAACAAAGTTAGCATTCTGTATATACATATATGGATCTTTGAAGTACGGAAATAATAATACAGATAATAAGACAGCTATTATACGAAAATTATTTTATCATACAATACTATATATTATAAACAATAAAAGTTAAATCCGTTTAATTTTTACGCTATTTCACGCGTCTAACAAACCACGACGATTACACTTCTCGCATAAGAAATCCATTTCTCGTCAAACAATCGCGTTTGAAACTACCGTTTCATTAAATTTCTTACAGTCCATTAAAAAATATATTCGTTTCAACTCTTTTGAAAAAACATTAACGAATCCTAACGAAATCGTCACATTTTACACTGTAAAGACATTAGACGCGCCATTAGTTCAAGACGGTCAATTTCTCCAGATCTGTCACCAAAAAAAAAAACAAAAAAAAAAAAAAGAAGAAGAAGAAGAAGAAAAAGAAAAAGAGGACACCACAGGTACAATCTGTTTCTAAGATCGACGTGCGCTTGAACGACACGCCGTGCCGGCCGCTATCGATCGGGGACACGGTAATGGCACCGATACAAAGCATCGATAAACGTAATTGTGAACGACGCTGCTGCTGATTCACCGGAGGGCCCTGATTTTCCGGTGCCGGGGACCGGTTGGCTACCTCCCCTGCCAGATACGGCGCGCCATTTTCTTTTCCTTTTACCCGCCGAACCCGCCTATAAATAGTGAAAATTGCCGTAATTATACGAGGAAGGAGAGAGAGAGAGAGAGAGAGAGAGAGAGAGAGAGGGAAAAAGTAATCGGCCACGTAAGGCCGGTGTGCCGTGGGGCGATACTTGCGATTCGTAAAGCAACGTGCACGATTATCGCGGAACCTTCTCTCCAGAGGAGCGGAGACTTTCCAAGAGGAGGCGTAATCGGGTTTAACGTTAATCGCTGGCCATTTCTGCCCGTTCGGATAAAGCCTACCGATGACGTCAACAATTTACGCTGATGAACACGTCGGTGATGCGATAATGTGTTGGTAATTCGATATTGTTTTCTCATTTTGCAAATGTTCGAGAAAATCGGGGGAAGGGGCAATAATGGTACGTTAGAGCGGCATGGTCTTTATGCGTGTATGTATGTCTGCGGAGTTCATTTATATCTCGTTTAATGGGGAGCTTTCCTCGTTCTTTTCAATCGACATTTGTCTGAGATTAACATCAAGTTCCCTTTCTTGGTGCATGAAACATTTTTTTGTTTAGATCGTACCTGCGTGTCTTAATATCTTTTTTTTTTACTCTTACCGTGGTTGAAATGATACGTTGAATGAAAGAGTGGAAGAAATGTTCTGTTACTATGGTTTAATATGTTTTAATATTCTTCAAGCTTTTTTTTCTTTTTTTCTTTGATAACATCCCGAATTAATTTTTGTCGCGTGTCAAATTTTGAATCGAGTGAAAAGTTTTCATCCTTTGAAGATACTATGGTATATTTCAAGACGTACCATTTTTTTCTTCTTCTTCAATAATCCGATGTGTTTTAGTATTTCGCAGTTTTTAACATTTTCATCGTACATCAATTGAACGTACAAGAGGTACGATATGAATTCCAATACTCACTCGAAATACTGTTCATCTTTTTTTTTTATTAATATTATTACAATAAAATCGTTTAAACATCTAGTATTTTGTGTTGAAGTGCGTTTGAATTGAGTCGTCGAAATACCTTATGTCAATTTACATGCTCGTTCCTCCACATGTTTATCTTTGACTCATCAGAAACCAATTGAAATCTTTACAGCACTTTAAGCTTAATCTCATTATTAACTTTTATTGCGATACGATATAGACACTGATCTAAAATAACCAAGACCCATTAACGTCACGATCCAATCTACAACAGTCTGGACACAGTCGCGAACAATTAATCCTCGACGACACGTAACATTGGAAAAATCAGCAGCTTTATGCATCAAGTATCAAAGTGTCTTTCTGAAATGTTCTTGTCCTCCTCGTACAACGCGTGACGCGTCGTTTTTTAACAATAGCGAGACACGCAAAAATCAATTAAAACGTCTTAAGCGATAAACGAGATTGCTCGCCCGTAAATGCAACCGATCATCCTACGGACAAGCGTAATTATACGGATGATAAGGTTTGCGTGCGTTTGACGAGGGACAAAACAAGAGTGTAACGAAGCGGCACGGCGGTCGATCGAGGGGCAAGTGAGACGCGTCGAGGGACGTTTTTCATCGTTTGGCTCGATCGATCGATCGATCGATTAGACCCGCGGAAGGAATTTTTTTTGTGTAGATCCGAAATTGCGATAGCGAGATGCCTCTCGAGGTGGCTCGGTCGTTCGATTAACGGCAACACAGCCAGCGAGATGCGTGACTGAAATGAATTCCGCCACCATCGAGTCGCGTGGATTCTTGGTCCAAGGGGTGTCGGTGATTTGACACGACAGTTTCGAATTTTATTCAACGACGAAGCTACTTTACGCTAATGACACCATAATGTCGACTTTGATGGACGTGGTTGCGACTCAGAGACTATATTACTTTTATAATGTTTATGATTGTATTATAATTAATATTAATTAAATTAAATTAATTTATTATATTATATTATATTATATTATGTTATGTTATATTATATTATATTATATTATATTATATTACATTTTATTTTATTGTATTATATTATAATTATATTGTAATACGTTTATTATATTGTATTATATTATATTATATTATATTATATTATATTATATTATATTATATTATATTATATTATATTATAATACGTACTATATTACTTTTATAACGTTTATGATTATATTGTAATACTATACATATTATACTCGTTTAATGTCGTTTGATTTGTGAATTTCTATGTATTTTTACAAATAAGATTTAATATTAAAATCGTAGGGAGGATTTATTTAATAGTTATTTATTTAATTGTTCCTAAAGTCCAGTCTAGACCATGAAATAAAAAAAGAAAAGAAATTTGCATCGTCTAGACTGTAGGTTACGTAAGTCTTAACTCGATATCGTCTTACAGAAATTAAAGTTTGAAAAACGATATCAATTACGATCAGATCTCATCACATCCACTCTCCATTGTATGCAAGCAACTCGGCATTCAATTCAAAGAACAACGAGTTCTTGGTGTTCCATAATAAATATTGTAAGCTCTATATTTTTTGTGAATTAAAACTACGTTTGCACTTTTAACACAGTCATAACTCTGTTGACATGTACTAAATGCTAATTCACAAGTCTGTCACACGTAAGCTCATTTTGAATGTAGAAAATAATCACATTACAGTCAAAAATTAATTTAGTCGTCTCTTAAGGATAGTCATGCAATTGAGAAAGCGTTCACGTTCAATTTAATAAATAATTTGACAAATGATTTTAATAAATAAATAATAAATAATTTTGATACAAAAATGGTACGGTGGTGTCTAAACATGGGACACGAAAAAGCATTGGATGTCCGGTTTATTATAATTAATAAATGCTTGGACGTTTTATATATTTCTGGATATTACTATTGAAACAAATAAAGACTTTTGAACAAAGGCGTACACTCTCATTCTAAGGAAAATAATAGCTTCTTAAAGTGAATAAATAAATATTAATGAATATTAATTTTAATTAATCATATCCAAAAGATATCAAATTGTAATATTCTCTCTGTTTTTCAAAAAATATGTGAAAAAGCTACTCGTTTCTTCCGAAAAAAAGAGGAAGAGGCCATTGTCAATGGAATCTCACGTTACGATTAATGTCAAACTTAAAAGGTCTTCATACTCTCGTTCGAGATGCATCGAATAATGAGGCACATACGCGAGGTTTCAAGGTGCGCGGCCCGCTCGCGTCGATCAGAAATTACCGGAAGGACAGCATTGGGGTTCGAGGTGGTCGATCGGCAGTTCTCCAAGGCGCTGCAAAATACACAAGAAGCAGGACGAACGGCGAAAAACATCGGCTGCCCGTGATTGAGATCGTGATAACGATAACGATCTTGTCGGCGCGCGAAAAAGCTGTCGACCCGTTCTTTTTTTCTTTTCTTTTTTTTTCTGCCACCGCGTGGCCAACGCGATGCACGCGGGAAAGTGAGCGGGTTCGGCTCGTTCCGCCCACGCTTACGATGTTGTTTGCCGCGGATCGGTATGTTTGCGGGCGTGCTTTGCAAACAGGCGGCAGCTTGGAAGGGCTGTTGCACCTTTTGACGAGGACGGAGCAAGCCGATGCCTCGCGAAACTCGTTTGCGTTAATATCAAAGAGATAATTGATACAATTTTGCGTCGCATGTTTTGCCACCGTTAGTAAATAAGTAAGTGGCGAGCGGTTTTATATTTTATGGAAATATAAGTCTGAAGAAGTGGAGATTCCATGCATAAATAAATATTTGGTATTAAATAGAGCGATCTACCAACCAACCCTCTTGTGGTTTTACATCGTGTGCGCTGCCATTAATAAATATTTCAATCGTAACGACTGGCTTCATAACTTTGTAAATATGTGTAATCAGCAGTTTTATAATGTTCGAAAGGGTGTTTTTGTGTAATTACGTATTCTTGGATACATAGTCGCAAGTTCCCTTATCTTCTGAATGAAATCTAAACTGTTTCGTCTATTTTCCTGAGATATCAGAATATTATTTTATACATTTCAGGAAAATAATATATCGCGAATAAAATATTTCTCTGCGTAGAAATGTGATTGTTTCTTTTCAACAGTGAACTTGGTATAGAAAATACATATTATTTTCACGAAGATAATTAAATAGAATGAAGCCTACGTAAAAAATTAATTATTATAAATATTAAAGAAGTATTTTATCATAAATACTGTAAGTGTTTTATATATTTTTCCGCGTTATATTCGCATGGACTGTTTATTCTTAATGAAACACTTCATATAGCTTCAATAGCCGATTACATATTCATTATCGATGTTTTTGACCGTTGCAGAGATTTCTTATGCATCGTCGCGGCTGGTCAATTAACGTCCTCCCTTTTTCTCTTCCTCTCGAATTCGAATGTTACTGCTAAATGTAAACTCATTATAACAGCAATTAATGAACGGCTGCGTGGCATTAATTGCAATCACAAAACCCGACCGGACAATCGGCGCAGCCAAACCCTTCCAGTCTTTCGTTCGGTTGTTTATGCTCGTGCACCACGATACGAAAGGACTCATTTAAGAGAATCGCGTGCACGGGTGATTATCACGCCAGATTTTTAACGCCGCGCCGCCTGCTATTTGTCATGATTTGCGTTCCATTAATGGCGAGCGGCTCGTAAAGTTTAAGCTGGCTCGCGAGTACGTCACTGAACGCTCACTCGCTAACTGTGAAAAATTGCACACGCCACTGTGAAGCACGCGGCCTTTGCTCGCAGTTAATCAAATTGAGCTACTTGAACGAGAAACGAGAAGTCGGTTTTTCTCTCTTCCGAGACTTTTTTCGGGTCGCTTTTTTGGATCAAAAAAAAAAAAAAAAAAAACGAATGGTAATTTTTTTGAATTTATCCTCGATAAACTATGATAACTTGATTCTTTTTATCATCAAATCGAATGTTGCAAATGCTTACGCAATTTCATATTTTTATAAGGATAATTGAAGAAATGAAATCCAAAATTATTCTATCTGTAAGAATCTTAATAAAATAAATATATAAATAAATATAATTAATGTAATACATAATACCGATGTATTTATAAAACGTACACTTATATATTACTAGTGTAACATATAAAATAAATAAATATAATTAATGTCTGAACTTCGTGGTGTTGAAGTAAAAGTATCTGCTAGTAACTAGAAAGTTATTATGTTAAGATTTAAACCAGAAACAAGCTCACTCCATAATGTCTACGAGTCTTGAATTGATACTCTCGTCACATAATCCGTACGATGCAAATTCGCAACTAGTATGTTCTACTGCACGAATCGATCACGAGGCAGTCAATTTCATGTGACGGCGAATGAAGTCGTTAAGAAGGTAAAGGCTGCGAAAATGACCGCGACGATCCGTATCGATTACGAAGCGCGGGTAGATTCGATTTCGAATCGGTTCCGCCGTTGGTGGTTAATGATTGTCGACATAATACACACTGGCCATTGAGACTGTGATTTTACGTTAGTTTTTATTCTTATGCGAGCGTATAAGTTCATCAGATGATACGAACTGACGCGAACCTTTGGTCTACAAGCACCAAACTTTTTCTCAGTGCCAAGGTTTTTGCGCACACGGTGGTAGATGATGGCCAGATTTTTGACTGATTTGTTGTTAAACGAAATGCAGGGAAATTAATTTTTAAATAATTGAATTTTATTTCAATTTAATTTAATTTTAATTTAATTTAATTTGACGTTTCTGTGGAATGTGATCGGGGATAATTGTATTGATTCAATTAGACTTTTTTAATTGCTTCTATTTGGTGAACCTCACAGCTTTTTATTACTTAATGACAGAGGAAAGTGTTCATTTTATAAATATTCACTTAATTATGAGATACATTTAGCTGCTGCATTAAAATAATTTATATTTTTCTACTTCAAATACTGCAAGATTACTCTGTCATGTTCTAAAAACTCGTAGACTGTTACTGTTTATTTATTTCCAGATTAAAACGTGATCTCTATAGAAGCATTTTACTACTAATCGAAAATTTTTCTCCAATAATAAGACCCTCTCCGTATTTTAATCGAGAAACTTCGTATCTTCGCTCCATCCTGTTAAAAGTAAGAAATATTTCAAATTCCTCTCGTCGAGTGCTAATTCAATGAAACTGACAACGATTCTCAATTCAGACAGAAACGCGATTCCTATTCGCTTTCACGTAAACTCATCGCACCGTTGAAGACATCGTTCTTCAGAATTATTCCAGAGCTCGTCCAATTCGCCAAGCAGACGAACATTTTTCAATCGAAAAATGTTTGTTTCATGGCATATCGCGTGGGATCTGTAACAGGGGGAGAAGAAAGAACACCGCGGACCGGTAGTTACCAGCAGGGTTACGAGATTCAGGCAGCGGTCGCATAAATATCGAGTGGTCGTTTCCCAAGATCATTTAAATGCATTGGCCGATTCATTAAAACGCGAGACGGGCAATCTAGAGGCGATCATTCATCATCATTTTTCTCCGTCCTGCGCTCTCTTTCAACCCCACGGCGCGTTTGGCGCACGCATAGCCGGTGGCTTCTTGCGAGGCATGTTCCTCGTAATTGAATCACCGTCGCAGAGATCAGGTTTTCTAAACGATTTCTGGCTGCCGAATCAACAAAGTCTTTCAACTTATCCCGAAGTTGCATTCCGCGAATCCTTCACGTTTTTGCATTCTTCGTTCGGGTGAATATTGTTCCCAACGCGGCGTTCTAATTTCCTTTTAATTAGAAGCACGCGCAGACTGTTCTTGTGCAAGTTTCAAATTGCTGGAGCAGTAAATTTGCTGAATTTGTGAATTAGTTCATCTGTTTTCCTTTTGGTGGGAAATCAGTGATTTATTTTCTGCTTATATTATAGGTAGCAAGCTTTGTCCCTTGCTCGTGCTACACTCTTTACTCTTTCTTCTGCAGAATCTTGCATTTTCGCTTCTTTTTATAATTGTTGAACCTTGTTATTATTTACTCTCAGCTATTTAATTTGCACAGTGCCACGCAAAGATGATCAAAAATATTCTATTTTCTTATCTTAAAATAGAATCTTAAATGTTATTGATAGATTGAACATTTAAATTTGAAGTCGAACGTTTGTTTAAAAAAATTGTACATATCATTTAGGTAAAGACCTTTTCCAATATGTTGTTTTCAAGAATTACTCTTCGATCGTGCTTTCAACAAGCAGTAGGTTTTCCTTTCTTTACACTCAATAATTATTGTAGAAAATGCAACGTATAACGTACAATTTATTATCTGTCTGCATGTTTTATCAATTTCTACATGAATTATGGAAATCATATTCATTGCTATGCAACAACTTCATCACCTGTTATCCAATAATGATTATCCAAGAGGTCGGTAAATTACCATTTTCGACAGGAAACCATTATTACGCTACACTTGGCGTTTCAATTGTAATTTATCATCGGTTTGAATTTATATATCATGGTACATCAATCGCGATTTTTGATCTGTATTTTGGTCTCCCATCGTCGTGCAATAATTATTATAACCCTTATTTACTCAGATTGCCCGAAAGAAAATTATCCTGTTCAAATAGAAAACTATTCTAGTCGCTGATGCTTTAATTATAATTTACGATCTAGTTATATTTTTGTGCATCACGAATTACGTGCGATATACAGATTATGCAAATTGTTCCCCTGACCAACATTCGTCACATTATAATTAAGCAGTTTATTAAATACGATACAGGAGACTCCCATACTGAGACTTCGAACTATTTAAAATAAAAAAAATACGAGATTCAAGATACAAGTCAAAAATATAGATTGCCCATGATTGTTGTCGTAAATTACACAATTTTCAGATTGAGAAACCTATTGAAAAAATACAAAAGTGTATGGAAAAATAAATTGGAATGTTACGATCATCCTGTGACAATCATCACATGTAATAGTAAATGAATCGAACTGACAGGAAGTAATAAGTATATGAAGCTATATGAAATCAACATTGCAAATGATCTAACGTTACAGAATTAATTCGCTTCCTTTATGACTGAAACTTATCAATTTATTAATTTCCTTTATTGCTATCAAACGATCAAACGTAGCAAACTTCGCTTGTGAAATGCATAAAAGTAACGATCGTTATAACGAGTTTGTGTTTTAATTATACCGTCGAACTGACACTAATTTAACTTCCAAGGCGTGCCCCGTTACGTCAAATGATAAGCGTTTCCTCTTCCTAGAATTGGCACTAAAAACTCAAGGTACTAAATCCTACTAAATCACGTCTGTCGGCGAACTTGCCGAGTCGTTTCAATATACATCGATCATAGAATGTGGAATGTCTGGAATATGAATTCAGATCAAATATGAACACAAATAGACTATTGCATAGAACGCGAATACAGAGAACCAAGCTAACATTAGATCTATCGGTGACTGAAGCATAAAATTTCTATCGAAGATATTAGAGTAAAGAAATGAAAAAGCTTTGTAATACGATAAATTAGATACTCGATACTTTGCGGAAAATTTTAACGCTTTAATATACACTGTTTTCACATCTATAAAATTTCTAATCTATAAAAATTATAAATCGGCCATTTCGACCATTGTGATAGTTAATAGTCTGCGGTTTTTCGGAAATTTTGAATTACAATTGGACACGAAATAATATACAAAATATACAAAGTATAGAAAGTTTAATAAATTTTCTATTTTCTATTAATTCTTTATCAATTCTATCTATTTTTTTAATTACGACGAAACAAATTTCCAAACAAAAAATGCTCGAAAAATTGTCGATATTTTTATAAAAAAGATCGTAGGACAATCTAACTAGGCTCATTTCAAAGCATAAAGTTTCTATTTTCGCAGAACACTTTCTCTCTCGAAATTTTCACAAATTCAAGCGTCTCTATTCACATTGAAAAAAATTCACCTCGTAACTATATTTATCATGATTTTAATGACGTTAAAATTTGTTGTACGACCTTTTCTCGCCAGGGTAATAAGATCAAGAAAGTATCGACGATGTTTCGTTAAACGTACAGAAACTTTATGAAGCCATCTATATATATTCTCAAAAATATTGATATTAAGTCCGGGCGTTAAGTGAAACGCGAAGAATTACTTCTCGGTTTAAATAAACCGCGATTTGCAACAGGTGCGAGAGGCTGGCGAATCAGCCGCTCGAGTTGGCTGTCTCGCTGCTTAAAATGCTCTGTCGAGCGAAAAAAAAGAATGAAAGAAAGAAAGAAAAAGGAAGGAGAGAAAAGAGAGGATCGTTTTACGGTGAAAGCAGACCAACGTCATGCGAGGACAGTTTATGATGCTCGTTTACGCGCAATTATACCGTGCTGGAGTCGCGTCACAGGGGAGAAGTATTGTAGAAAGTACGAGGATGTTTGCGCAACGAACGCGCCAGACGGTATTGTAATTATTAAATGTTAAATATTATAAAGGCGAGCCGTTTGTCACGGCGAAGAAAAAGGAAAAAAAGAACCGTGCGTGCCCTGAATGGTTTACGAACGCGACGATATTCGAACTATACGTATAATAAATTAATAGCGGCGTAAGTGCTCGAACGCATGCGATCGAAATCACGTCCCTGTTTCGCGCCGTCATATTGCGAAACTTTCGGCCGAATTTTATAATCGCGTGAGTATGTCTGCGCAGGTTTGGCGAATTCGATTGATGTTGTTGGTGAAATTTTATCGCCAGTCAATTATATAGAGACGCGACATTCCTCACGTTGGAAGAGTAATAATAAAAATTTGATGATTTTCTCGAATTATCCAACACTCAAGAATTGAAGTTTTGCAAAAATTACGTTCGGGAAACAGAATTCAAATTTTTTAAATTCCGGATATTGTCTCTTTAGATATTAAGTAAATATTCCGATGACATTTTCACCTCAACTAGTTAGAGTTTGATAAGGAAACTAAAGTAAAATTATACTTTTAAAGCAGATATTAACGTGGTGAAAAAATTATATATATCCAACTTGGTAAATGGTTTCATTCAAACTCACTCGAGTAATTATTTTCTGTAGAAATTACCTCTCAGATTTTTGCTTGATTAATTATTCTAATAATTCACTACCAATTACAATCAGTAATTCTAAATGTTAAAATAATTTAATTTCCAAGATCGTTGATTTAAAATTACTCTCTTTTGTATTTGTCGCCACCCACTGCGATTAAATTTCTCGTAGTCTTAGCAAGAAATAGAATTCTTCGTTATCAACCAATAAGATCCAGTTTGAGAACGATTTAATTAATTCGTGCAATTTATCAGCCTCTGTAATTGACCAAGGGACCGTGTCATCGTCGTTTCTGCGAACCCACGATAAATACATTACACTTTAATTGTGTTGATTAAGAAACGTCGGATCACAGAAGTGCTCGCTGCTGGAGCCTCGCGATTTACATTGAAATCAAACACGGTGGCTGCACCGATAAATTCACGTCCCATGTTCCAATGAATATCACGATTAACAGTAACAAATTAGGGGTAAATTATTGATTGAATCGCGTGTCCGCGTTATTACCTCATTTTTCATGGTTAATGAGATAGGAATCATCTGCGTACTTTTTCAACTACGTATATTCCCCTTAAATAGAATCCAAGATGCATACTGTCGAAACAAAAATTTATGTCGCAGTTTATTCTTTTCAAAGTTTTATTCTTTCAAAAAGTAATTAGAAGTATTTATGACTGATCGCGATGGTATTAGAAACGTTCCAATTAAAATTTTGTATTTATTTATTTTTTTTTTATATTCCTGTGTTTATGTTCACTCGAGACTTTAAGTATATTTAGATTCTATTGAAAATTCTGTTCTATTCGGTTTTTAACTTTAAACTTTATTTTATTTATTTTTTTTATTTAAATTTTTTAATGTTCTTTAATAATATTAATATTCATTAATATTTTGTCATTCTTTATGAACAAAAAAGTTCAGAAAATATGTAAAAATTCAAAGCACAATAAATTGTCAACTAATAATGTCAGCGAATAGACAAGTTACAGAATACGTTTAAACTTCTTTTACAATTTTACAAATTAAATTGCTGATATCATTAGAGTATTTCAAATGTGTTTATTGCACAGTGATTGCGATTTCATTATAGAAATTTACATATAAAATAACATTAAAATTACATTAAAATAAATTTACATATAAAAACGACGTCATTTTGAAGAACTTTTTAATAGAGGAGGCAATACTTTGTCAACTAATAATATTACCGAATAGACAAGCTATATAACGTATTTAAAATTCTATTGCAATTATACAGATGTCAAACTAAATTGCCAACGCCATTGAAATATTTCAGAAGCGTTGCGATTTCATTACAGACATTTGCATGTAAAAATTTTACTCACTTTGGAAACCAAAGACGTCACTGTTTGAAGAACTCGCAGCTGTTTGTACGGAGGCAACGTGTACGCATCGGACAATAATTTGTCAGCCTTTTACGAAGCACGATTTACGTTTGATTGATGTTTCGTGGCGCGCGGCGCGCATCATCCACGGCCGTTTAAATGGTAGCACGTTCGCATCCTCGTTCGGAATGATTATTAATGACCAGTATCATTCGCGCCTGTACCGCGTCAGGATCGTCAATCAGGTGTCATCAGTGATACATGGCGAGTGCTTCGGACGACGATTAACACTATCTTGTCGTTTCAGCTGTCTCGAAAATCGCGAAAATGGTAAAACTTCGCCGAATTCCAGATATTTGTTATTTCTCCTCTTTTCGACGTAGGCTTCTCATATTTAGAATTTTTGTATCATTTAGCTATGATTTAATTCTTCAGATTTCTTTTGATTAGATCTTTTGCATTCGATTTGGAATATTTCATTCGGATCTCTAGATTTTTTTCAGTTCAATTTTTCTCTGCTCAGAGTTTTTTTTCTCTCTCTCTCTCTCTTTAAATTGCAGGAAATAAATTACAGCGAGAAAAGTTCCTCGGACTCGAGGCAAAGTTGAAGCAGAAGAAAGTTCGAAACTGATATCTCGTACGTGTATAAATAAAATTTGCATCGAACATTATTTTTCTGCATTGTACGTTCGTTTCTCTTCCCAGCCCGTGTGTAATTCATACTTCTATTTCTTTCTTTCCTTCTTTTAAATTGCCGCGTTTCATTCTTCGAACGTTCCTTTGACAGTCACTTGCGAGATTTCGCGGACGGCCATTCGCAAAGATGAAGAAACTGCAGCCTCTGGATATTTAACCGGTGCGCGTTAGTATATCGGAGTATATAAAAGTGTCACGTGGTGGAAGGAAGTTAGGGGGAAGAAGAAAGAGGCAGCAATTTCCTACCGGGGATCAGTCATTCTGGCGACGGTTATTTGCATAATTTTACCTTATAGACAGATCAACACGAGATACCGTATCTGAAAATGTCTTCTCTCACCGATGCATATAAATATCTCGTTGCACGCTATCGTAGAAGCACAGCTGATACTACATATACACTTGGCCTGGCACATTAATGATTGCAGCCTTTGAATCTGGATATACCTCGCTACCAGTTACAGCCTCGCCTCTGTTTACGATCTTCTCTGGAATACTGAAACAGCAGCAGTGGCCGCGCTACTTTTTTGTCAGCTACCGAGATAGCGATGAGTATCGGGGAACGTATCGCCGTGTTCGATTAACGATTGGCATTATTTTGTTAAAAGATTCCCGATAGAGGCATCAAATCGGTAAGAAGCAATTACACTCCTTTGGAAATATTCCATTTTTCTCGCGCAAGATTCTTCTCGAGAAGACTCTCGTAAAAGCATCTCGCTTGGGTATAAAATCTCTGCCACATTTGGAGTTTATTGACGTAAGTAAAAGACCTCGGATCTCCGTTTCGTTTGTCAGAAAAAAAAAAAAAAAAAATGAAATGAATAAAATTCCTTCGACGATATTAATCCAACCGCACTCCACGTGCAAATGAACTATGAATTGAGATAGAGTTTTTATTTATTGCTCATCCTCGATTGCTCGCTCGGATCGTTTAGATATTTTTATTGAGTTGTACAGCATCTACGTAACATGAAAGACTCGAGTTACGTTGATCTTATACGTTATATTACTCGGTGAATGGTACTTGATAATTCTGCGACGCTTGGGTTTCACCTGTCCCGGAAGACTTAACGAGAGATTGATGGCTATGAAATTGAGGGGCGCGAGATGATAACGTGATAAATTATTGCGGATTGGCTACGAAGCGGCCCTACGTTTCTACGAAGTCGAAAGAAACGTAGAAACATCGCATAATATTAACGTTCGCGGCTTGTCGATTCCGCGAAACTTCCTCTCTCGTTCTTGCTTTTCTCATTCTTCGAAAGGTATTACGCGACGTTATTACATGTAAAATTGAAGTGGACACGTGATTGTTTCGGTTTTATTTTTATTTATTCATAATATTTACTCCGACAGTTCTTACAGTGACTTTTCTCGCATCAAATTTATTTTTATATTAAAAATCCAGGATCTAGCTGTTACTTCATGAAGGAAGAAAAATTTTCTTCCAGAAGAGAAATTTTATATTAGATCTTTTTTTATTGAGTATTTCTGAGCTTTTTAAATTACTCTAGTACGTGATAATAGAAATTAAAATAATGTGTGTTCGCAAATGTTGTTCATTTACTAACGAGTAATTGTAAATTAAATTTTTCATTTCATAATTTTACAATTATTCATCCAACGGGGGATCGAAAGTTATCAAATACAAAGAATACGAACTTGAACTACGTTAATGCTGAACATACCAGGCCTTATCTACAATAGAATCTTTGCAAGTGCATGAGATTCAATAAGCGCAATCGACTGATAAATTTCGATCGTGATTTCCATTTCTCCGACTCTGGTAAAAACAATACTTTTCACGTGGAACCCGAGCTAAACGCGGAAGTGTTCGTAATGAATTGAAGGGATCATTTAGATAACATTATGGCCAACGATTCCTGATTATTTTTAACGAAGCTTATTTATCGCACTATTCGTTTAGCCGATTATCTGACCGTATAATCGGACTCCTACGATTCGTCCACCGTGGAGAACGGTTCCTGGTTGAAAGTTCTCCTTCTCGACTGTGCGCCATCATTGCACTTGTTTTGCAATTATACAATTACTTCCGATTGTCTTGTAGAAGAAATATTCTTTGAAATTTAATTTTCTTAAAATTCATTTCACGGACTCGTTAGAATTATGAAATAATACACCGATGATATTACGCTAAAAAATACATGTACAAATGGAACTATTTGTTTGAATATTTCTTGAAAGTATTACTCAATTTTATTATTGAACGTTATCGTTCAATTCCAAAATAATTCTAAAACGTCGCATTTTGAAGTAAGATAATTTACATTCAATGAAGTAATTTATATTACAGTCGCATTTACAGAGAAGAGAAATGGCCAAAATTTTATACACAAAGATTTCGTGTTATCAAAGTCGGACTGTATTTAACAGAGTTTCCACTCAGCGTGGTATTGAATAACTCACGATAAAGTAATTATAAATTTCGACGCATAGAAATTTTCGACGCGAAAGAATGGCACGAGTTATTGACGAGTGACTATGTACACATATTTACAAAAATAAAATAATGCGTTTAAACACGTAGTAAGTAATTCACGTTGAAATAAATTTGAAGTGGATTTGGACAGAAATTTTCATAATGAAACAGAAGGAAACACAAAAGATGAAATTATCAAAATTAGATAGTATTTAGACCAACGTGACTGAAGGAATTCATATTAAGGCGTGACATTAAAAGATCCGTAAGGGACGTTTGACTACGTTTTACGACGAGATAGACCTGATTAAATCATTCGATCATCTGTCTGCATGCTGTAAGAGATCAGCGAGCTTTTATCTGAGACAAGAGCCACGAGAGATTATCCGTAAGCTTTTACGACATAACGGGTCCCGTAGATTGGACAATAAATGCTTTACCAACAGCGACAGCAAGAAGTCTTCATTCCGTTTGATTTGTTGTTCCGTGTTAATATTCAGTGGACGACTGATTTACAACTTCTGTAATGAGCGGCAATCTAAATTGGAAAACATTCGAAACTGTCTCGGTACGCAATATTGCACAGTCTTGCTAGCAATACAATAGCAGCTGATAGAATTGCAATGGTTGAATGGATTTTAGTTTCATCTTCGGTACTTTGTGTCATCCATTCTCGCAGCTATTTGAACGAGTACGCAGAAGTAGTACGCGTTCCTTCAATTCTGCCCACTCAGATTGACTGGCATTGCAATACAAATTTCAAAGTTCCTTTCGAATTGATTTTGAACAAGCTCAAATAAATCAATGCAACGATTCAATTGCAAGTGACGAGAGAATTTCGAAACCTGTTCCAAACGCATCGCAAAAGGATACGAATCGCGGAATATTGGCATTTTGAAAACACTTCCGCGGCTCGTCCGTTTCATCTTCTACCACGTCTTTTCTTCCACGTTCGCACATTTTTACGCCGCGAAAGTGGAATGTCTCGTTACACCGGCAGCGGTGTATCGATGAAACCATTCGATTCGAAGCGCTCGTAAAATTTTCCAGCGAACCGCGACAAAGGGGCACGTTACGATTTAATAAGATCGTAGCCTTTCGAAACACGTTGGCGATTCATTCGTTCGTTCGTTCGATCCATAAACGTTCGACGACCGTCAAGTGTGTAGACGGAATTTTAAAGAAACAAAAAA